>NW_016107906.1:171660-195294 GCF_001604975.1 Cebus imitator
CCTCTTCAACAGGCGACTGGAACACCAACTTAAAAAAGGCTCTGAGGCAGGGAGCCAGGCGATCAGGCTCGGCTGGTCCCACCCCCACAAAACAACAGCAACCAGAAACTCTGGATTGAGAGTTTCACAGCAAGCGCCGCTGAACTCGGGACGGTCCGGCTCTGTGGGGGAGGGGCGTCCGCCATTACCGAGGCAGCCCGCCGTTGCCAAGGCATTCCTCAGTTTTCATTGGCTTGTTGACACATCACTCCATTTCCTGTATCTATCTTCATAAGGTCTTTATGATGTTCTCTTTGTTTCAATTATCTGCCTATCTCTTATGGTAATACCCATCATTAGATTTAGGGTCCACCTTAAATCCAGGGTAATCTCATCTCAAAATACATTTGCAAATAGCATTTTTCCAAATAAACCACATTTACAGGTTGTGGGGGTTGGAACTTGGACATGAATTTGAGGGACCACTGTTCTATCTACTATAGTATCAAAGAGTTTTACTGGGAGCTGATCACAAAGGCACCCTCTGCCTTAGAATGTACTAAAATTCCAAACTCTGAGAAAAAAAGTGCGAGTGTTCACTATAAATTATGCTGTTTATATAAATAGTCCAGGCACAGTGAGCCTCCCTTATTAGTCAGGGAATTGTTTGTCAAGTCACAGATGCCAGCTAAAGACCAATCTTGCCAGCAGGCCTTTCTAAAGATAGAAGCCTCAGGCCTGTCATATTAGCTTGTTTCTCTTTACCCTTACCCAGGGCATTTCTATAGCAAAATTATTATAAGGACTCCACAGTGCAGTGACCACCTGCAGTATTAGCGTCAGTCATGTCCTCCAGGGGTTCTGAATTCACTAGTTAACCATAATCCTGTTAAACATAAACATCTATATTAGAAAGCCTAGTGGCTTCCACAAGAGATGTGTCCTCCCTCAACTTACAGCTTTTGGCAGGAACCGTAAGTTATGAGTGCAATTAGTGCCCGTATTATAGAGCCAACTAGCAGCTCAATTTAAGCTATTTTCATTAGAGAATAAACCGTTTTCCATGGCCATCTGTATGTAACCCATGCAAGCCATCCAGCATCCATGATGTTTTTACAGTTTGTTGCCCCACTGAAGGGTTTTCTAAATCTTCAACCATCCCAGAATCTAAGTCCTGTTCATTGAGCAGAGAGATGTCATCTGATTTCAGTTTGACACAGTGAGTGCTAAAGTTGAAACAGCCCATACATAGCATATAATATCAGGTTTCACTTTAGAGTTGGAACCAGACAAGTAGAATCTTGAATTCATGATTCCCCAAATGTCAGTGACTTTTCTTCTGTGGTAGGAAACTTAAGACACTGCAGGGTCAGACATCTGCATACAAAGTCCAAGAAACAAGGCTTTCCTCAGATCCTTTTTTTAAAAACTGATTTGAGTCCAAATTGACCCACTCTCTGCATATTAGGCTGGAAAATCATCAGCCATTTCATTTCAACAACAGCTCATTAGCAAACTAAAACAGCTTTCAAAACTACAAAAGTATATTTCCATCTGGAGATTGCCTTTGTTTTCATCTTTTTTGCTTTTTTCAGAGGCTCCAATGGGCAAAACCATAGCAAAAATCATCAGTTATGGAGATTTGTTCTGTTTCCGATACTCAAAGTGTTTAAATTTCAATATACCTACCCGTGCATGGCAAAAAGCTAGGGAACTGTGCACCACGAATATTTTTTTCTTTGCAGCTTTCCCTGATCAGAATAATCCCCCTATAAGTTTTATGAAATTATGGGCAAAAGACATTTTTTAAACCAATTGTACATAGATAAAATAGCCACAAAATTCAAGGCCATTAAAAACATCTTTTTTTTTAAATGGCAAATTTTACTCCAAGCCTTTTCAGTGAATTCAGCGTTTATAGGGTAAAAATCACGGTGACTAGGATTCCAGCTGAAATACAAGATGTAGGGTGCGGCAGCTTAGCCTTGAGAAAGGGCTTCAGTGGTTCTCTTGCTTTTTTATTTGGAGGAGAAAGCAACTAAGTTAATTTTTATTGCTGACCCATTCAGAGCTCATCCGAGGGACTACTCGGGCCTTTTTTACTTTCCCTTGGAAGAGAGCACAAAAAACAAAGTCACAGTGGGGACTTGTCTAGTTTCCTCATTTTAGTTAGCATGGACAAAAGAAGCCAGTGGATCCCATGAGCCAACTCTCCTGGGCTTGAATCTATCATTTTCAAATCCGTAGTTAACTTTTACCTCTCACAAAAGATAGCATCTCAGCTACTGTTTTGTCCCATGGGCAATGGCATAATCCTCTAGGTACCAAGACTCCTTCATTTTCTGCCCTTTTCTCCAAAACCACACGATAGCCATATTCCAGTTGGAGTTGCTCTGATAAATCCCATAGCCACTACAGTTTTAAAGACCCTCAAGGTCACACACAGTCGGAGGTTCTTTAGTGGCACTTACGCAACTCAGCATGTAGTTGGGACTCATGGCTAAGGTTTGTTATAGTGAAAATATGACAGGTTCATCATGGGAAAAAGACCCAAGTGGATTCTGGAGAAATGCATGCACAGACTTCCTCACTTCCTCATACTCTTTTCCTCCAATAAGGAAACATACCAGATGAGTGGGTGTTCATTTTTTTTCCAGCAGCAAAAACTACAAATATGTATATAATATTTCTGCCCAGGGGAGCCTAGAGGATCAGAGTTCAAAACTTTTTTAGGAGAGCTGATTGTGAAGGCACCTTCTGCTTATCACATACCCAAATTCCAGACTCCCAGAAGGAAACAGACATTAACCACAAATCACATTGTTTGGACAAACAGCCCAGGTATGGGTAGCTGCCCTTATTGTTAGGGCATGATCTGAGTCCCATGATCTGGCATCCCAGATGCCAGCCAAGGGCCAACCTTGCAAGTAGGACCTTCTCAGTTGGCAGCCTCAAATCTGCTATGTTAACTCTTCTTCACACAATTGCTGAGTCAGGAAGTGGGTTGGCCCAGATCATAGCTAGGATGTTGTATTTGCCTCAACTTTCCTTATCCTTTTTGGTTATGAAGCTGTGTTATATAGAACGTAGCCCAACTCAGCACAGTATGCCTTTTTAAAGCCTCTTGTCATTGCAAGGGAATCCTACCACAGCTGTTTGAGAGAGACCAGCTCAGGTCCCTTGTGGAACATGAAGGAGTGGGGGTTTACTTTGAGCTCCTGTCTGCCTCTGAGAGACAGCAGACCACGAGCCCAGATGATCTGTAGTTTCAGCCCCACTTACTACTTGTGTTCTAGTTTATTTTCTCCTCAACAGATATGACTATGTATTTTCAATTTTCTTTTTAAAAATGTTATTTATCATTGCTATTTGTTTGGAACAACGTATGGTGGGGAAAGGAGGCTTAGACTGCAAACTTACAATGCCATCTTAGCCAGAAGGGGCTCTTTCACTTTTTTACACATCACTGCAACTTTTTCCAGGATCCAGGGCTGAGCCGGTGGGGCTTGTCTGGCCTGGAGGATAACTTTAGTGACAGGTATAGTGCTTTATTCAACATTGCCTTTCAACTATGTTTCTGTCCTGTTGTCCTTGTGTCTCCTGACTCTCTTCCTTTAGGACTAATTATGGCTCATGAGACTCATTAGTGGGCCTGCCTTGCACTGTTGTTTCTGAGGGGTAACCTCGGCTTAGGTGCTCAAGCCAAGATTCTTCTACTACTCGAGGATTTTGGTTAAAACATATGACACAGAATGAAACAACAAAATCAGAGTTTGGGCAGCCTACCACTTTCCAAAAGCCTACCTATTCACTGCAGGGAAAGACAAGTAGCTAACCTGTAAGGCAACTCCTATATCCCATGACCCATGCATTATATTTCTTCAGTGAAAGAATTTTTACTTTTTACCTGTAGCCATTTCAACAGTCTACATTGCTTCATATTATTGTTATGAATACATATCTCTCATTTGTGTTTTTATTTTCATTTTTGGTTAACAAAGGCTGCAAAGCAAAGTGTATGGGAGCAGCTTATATTTAAACTCCAATTCAAGTTCAGAGTGAGAATTATTTCCTGTGTGTATATCTTCAGAAACATGCTTCAGTCTGACAAGATGATTTTGAACTTTGGTTCTGTCATCTTTGTGTCATCTGAAATTCTGCCAGGTTTGCCAATCTTAGGTGTCAAATTGATTTGAAATTGCTAGCATATTGTAAATAACACAACTAAAAGGGTGTTTCCATGTGGCTTGCCTCAAATATTTTCTTTAAAATATAGAAATATCATTGTTGATCCTTGCTCATATATTCTGTTTAAAACATATCTTAAAAGTTTGAAACCTTAAAAAGAAGCTGTTCCTGCCACTTCTTTGTGTTTTAACCATAGCTCCATTCACTTTCAGGGCATGAGCACACCTCTGACTTTTTAGATTCACAAACATTGTAAAATTCAAAATTATGAATATATATTTTTCAATGGTATTTATCCATGAAAAATAGGATTATAATATGCTGTTTATTTAATCCTCCAAAAGTGAATAAAATTTTTGTCTAGTCCAGACTTTTGCTGGGCATTGGCTGTAAGAATTAGGTTTACTAAAAACACAAGGTGGTAATAGAAATTACCCTCTTAAGCCAAAATAGACAAATGGCATCTAATTAAACTAAAGAGCTTCTGCACAACAAAAGAAAATGTCATCAGAGTGAACAGGCAACCTACAGAATGAGAGAAAATGTTTGCACTCTACCCATCTGAGAAAGGTCTAATATCCAGAATCTACAAAGAATGTAAACAAATTTACAAGAAAAAAACAAGCCCATCAAAAAGTGAGCAAAAGATAGGAACAGAAACTTCTCCAAAGAAGACATTTATGTAGCCAACAAATACATGAAAAAAAAGCTCATCATCACTGGTCATTAGAGAAATGCAAAGCAAAATCACAATGAGGTACCATCTCATGCCAGTTAGAATGGTGATCATTAAAAAGTCAGGAAACAACAGATGCTGGAGAGGATGTAGAAAAATAGGAACACTTTTACACTGTTCATGGGAGTATAAATTAGTTCAACCATTGTGGAAGACAGTGTGGTGATTCCTAAAGGATCTAGAACCAGAAAAACCATTTGACTCAGTAATCCCTTTACTGGGTATATACCCAAAGGGTTGTAAATCATTCTGCTATAAAGACACATGCACACATATGTTTATTGCAGCACTGTTCACAATAGCAAACACTTGAAACAAACCCAAATGCCCATCAATGATAGACTGGATAAAGAAAATGTGCCATGTGTATACCATGGAATACTATACAGCCATAAAAAAACAATGAGTTCATGTTCTTTGCAGGGACATGGGTGAAGCTAGAAGCCATCATTCTCAGCACACTAACACAGGAACAGAAAACCGAACACCACATGTTCTCACTCATAAGTGGGAGTTGAACAATGAGAACACATGGACACAGGGAGGGGAACATCATACACTGGGGCCTGTCAGGGGGTGTGGAGCAAGGAGAGGGAGAACATTAGGACAAATACCTAATGTATGTGGGGCTTAAAACCTAGATGACAATTTGATAGTTGCAGCAAACCACCATGGCACATGTATATCTATGTAACAAACCTGCACATTCTGCACATGTATCCCAGAACTTAAAATTAAAAAATTAATTAAAAAAAGGAATTACCCCTCTTTTCCTTCTTCTAGTGGTTTGGTGTGTCTTTATCCTCTGTAATTCTTATTTAGCTAAATTGTAGGTTAATACATTTAAATTTTTTCAAATCAAGAGAAATATGAGATAGCTATGAGTGTTTTCCTATGAGTACGTCCCCTCTGGGATAGCAGCATCTGAGGAGGCTTCAGGATTGTGGATGCTGCTCAGGGCTGGTTGGGGGAACTGGTCAGGGAGAGCCCTGGTTACCAAGATGCCTATCCTCCATCCGGACTCTAGGGAACCATGCGTAATACTGCAGCTGATGCCTCTGGACCTCAAGGAATGGCTTGGCTAATTTGAATGTCAGTTATGAGTAGAGATTTTCCTAGCCATTCTGGGCACCACAAAATGGCCTGGATTCTGTTTAGGGCCTGAGAGGGGAGGAAATCTCAACACTGACTAAGAATTTACCTGTAGTCTGGTGCACCATCAATCTCAGGTTGTAGAACAAAGAGTACAGGTTTTAGTTGGTTGTTATGTGCTATGTGGATATATCAGAGACCAGGTGAAAAGACATTCAATTTAAAGGGAATCTTGATAGTTATAGGCTTCAATTTCATAAAACATTGTTACTTGCTAATGTCATCCAAAACACAACCTCATATGAAAGTCTCAGGATAGGGATACTCATATAGTCTTGGAGAGCATTTGGATTCGGATATCTTTTACAAAACCTTAGAAAAGAGGTAGTGTCGGAGAAATGCTGGAGAAGGCGTGAATGGCTACTTCCTCTACAGACTTGGTCATTCAGGAAACCACAATAGCATTCTAATTGTTTCTGGAATGCTAAAATGTAACTATGGTTTTCAGTATTCTTATAAGAATCTCCCTTTATCCATTTTTCATCAATATCATATGACTGGTAATTGACCACTGCAATCAACTCTGCCATAAGGACAGTACCTTTGATATTTTTCTTTTTTCCATCCTGTTCAAGCTACTTAGGAAAGCAATGTGGAGAACTTGTATGAATCAAGTGAATCAATTAAACCCAATTTTACAAAGATTAAAAGTGCTTATAAGAGTGCAGGCCCATATTTTCCTTTGTTGGTTTGAATTATTTTCAACAATAAAGAAAATATTTGTTGGAATGACAAGAGTTGATTGTAATGTTCCTCAAAGAGTGAAGAGAAATGCTTTTCCCAAATGCATACATGTATTAAAAAAATTGAACAAACAAAAAACCATGCACTTCTCTCTCTCTCTTGTGCCCATACACACTCTCATTTTGTGGTAGAGAAATTTGGAAAGATTTTATTTTAACATTGACAGTTTAAGCTGACTAATAACTTCCTGCATACAAGTATATGACATTGCAAAAATCGAAGTCACCTTTGGAAATCTGATTTAAAGAGATTAAGAAATTAAAAAATTTAAGCTTGAAATGCTCCAAGGTTAGTATGTGGAGTAGCAAATATTACCATGATTTGCTAGGCAATGTTCAAATTATGTCTAAATTTATTTAGTCTTAGTGTTTCTCAACAAGGGACAATTTTGCAACCTGCCCTCCCAGAGACATTTTTGGTTGACATAACTATGTGTGAGTGTGTGTTGTATGTGTGTGCATGAATGTGCCTGTATACTACTAGCTAGAGATGCTGCTAAATATCCTACAATGCGTAGAGCACCTCTTTTATAAGAGAGTTAACCAGTCCAAAATGCCAAAAGTGCTGAGACTGACTAACCTTGGTTTTGGTTCCCACACAAGAAATTTACTAGTGTAACTGTTATGAAAGACCTTGTCTCCTCTCCATTACTGCCAAGTCACCTCAATTGACTTGGCACCTCTTATATCTCTAGCTGGATAAAAATGTTTCTCCTTTCACACCTGAATAGGAATCTTTGAGTACTGTAGACACAAATGAATTAATGAACATAACTAGATTCACATAAATGGTGAACTAAAAACAGATTTTCTAAATTATTTTCCTTAGGCCTATCTGTAGGTATAACTCTTAAACTACTGGTTTCCCTTATTAGAATCTGATAAAATCCCTGGTTCATAGAAACAATCCCTTTCATTAGGTCCTTAATAATCAGGTTTACACAGGTGAATATGTCCCTAGTAGTATGTGCAGGCATATTAGATTCCCTATACATTTACTACTTATTTTTTAAATGTGAAATTTCTCTCCTTTGTCTCTTGCTGTTCATTGATGTTGTTCTTTTCTGGTTTATAAATCTCTTGTGATTCCACATTTCTACATTGCCTTACACAGCTACGTGAGCAACTCTTCTTGGAGGGCCAAATACCTTAAGCTTTACAATTGTCTAAGAAGAGCTTCCTAATCTTTATGTTTCATTCTTCTTCTGCTTTTTATGTCTCTTTCAACAAGGTTATACTTTTTCACTGAACTTTTCCTAAGAATTCTCAGTTGTTTGTGGAAACCAAATACTTATTTGGGTATGTGGATACTGGGTTAGTGATCTCATTGAATAATATTTCTGGTTTTTAATAATTTGCTTATTATGATTTAGTGTTCCAGAAAGGATTTAATGGTGTTTACCGAAATACTTTTCAGGGCTTTCTAATTTAGCTATGCTGCTTTATAGCCACATTGACTATACTTTAGATAGATCTATGGGCAAGCTGTTTTTGATCTTTGGGTATTGACAATCCTTTCCTCTCAGGATCCAAGGAAGGATTGTTTAGCTTTTGAAAATTGAGTCAGATAGAAACATGTCTGGCAAAGTGCCACTGAGAAGTCTATGTTTCTCAAGACACCTTTCTTTCTATCATCTTTTCTTATTCCATAGTTGGAAAATTTCCCTTTAACTAAGAAACTAGGAGAACTATACTTAATATGTCAAACCTATGGCTCTCTCTCAAACAACTGCTACTCCAGAAGTGAAATTATTTTGATCTTTTCTGAATCTTTTTTAACTCTTCCTTGATCTGTTAGAAGTGATTTGACTAAACAAGTATAGACATACTGATTAAGTTTCTGGGTCACAGAGAACTAGAAAGAACAGTTATTACTGTGTAATGATAATTTGAGTGGTTACAATTGTAGTAAACCATTTAGTCTTTCTATGTATCCTTGGAGACCTGGATTTTAGAGTTGAGGCATTTGGCAAGATTCCCAGAGCATTCACCCCATTACTCTGAGAAGAGCAAGTGTGGGCTACAGATCCTTTATTAAATTTAAAGGTCAGTGACATATTGTCCTGTTGCAGTTGAGGACTTAGCTTTCGAATCACTTTTGCAAGACTTTTTTCATTTTAAAAACCTCCTTTGGGCAAAACCTTCCGTTGGCTCTAATCAGAAATTTAATTTATTCAGAGATAAGGCAAAGGAAGATCTTAACTTCTCTGATGTGAGGGATCTGAAAAAATTAGGAGTGAGCAAGATAAATATCAGAGCCTCAGCACTACACACATTTCCTAATGGATAATATCTTTGCTTTTGTTATTTTAATTTTCTCTGCATGGAATCAGATAGCTTACGTGCTTTCAATAATGATGATGCAAAGTTGCTAGCCTTTTAGGTCTCACAAGGAAGCCCTAAAGTAATTTTAAAATTTCATTTGGGAGCACAGGGAATATAGACTCTTATTCATTCATTCATTCATTAGTGGAAGACTGCTATTTAAATAGATGCTGTGGTAGGTTCTGGGTTTGAAAAGAATAAGACAAAATATGATTGAGAATGCATGCTATAGTAAAGAAAAAAATTAAATATAAGATATAAGAGCAATAGGTTACAATAGACTACACACAGATAGAACTGATGAATGCTTTTTAGGTTATTTTGGAAACACTTCACATAGGAGGCCCTTGAGCTGGATCTTGAGGAATGAATAGGACATTATCAGGCAGATGAGATGGGAAATGGCCTTCAAGGCAGATAACATGCATGTGTGAAAAAAGACCTGAAGATGAAAAAATACTGTGGTGCTTCCTCAGAAAAATATGGTATGGCATTCATTCAGGGAATCATTATTGGATAAGGTTGGAAAAGCAATCAAGAGCCAGATATGTGCTAAGTTTAGGAATGTGGGCTTTATTTTGCAGATGACACATTCTTCCTATATACCATTGGGAACTTAAAATTATTTCTTCTCTTTGTCAGAATGCGCTTTTTAGATATGTAATGGCTCCCTGGTTGGTACAAAGAGATATAATGAGAGAACATGGATGGCAGGGAGAGAAATAGCATTTTTTTTTCTTAAAGAAACACGGAAAACAGATAATAGAGACTAATGATGAGGGCATTATTAAAGGCTAAGCAAGAATAATATTCCTGCCTAACACATTGAGTCCCCTGAACAGCCTCTTCTAATGATGGCAACACTGAAGAGCTGAGGTACAACCAAAGACACTGGAAAGGCAAGTCAGTGAATACTTAAGAGAAACAACGTTTCTACTCACAACTCTCAGACTATGTAGTATGGTAGTTTGAATGTGAAGCTGGAGATAACAAGAAATCCAACCACTCTGGAGAGACATCAGCACGATGGCAGAAGAGGAATTTTCTACCCCCACTTCCCTGTAGTACACTGACTTTGACAATCATCCACAGAAAGGGTCCCTTTGTGGCAGTCTGGAAGTCTAGCAGAGTAGTTCCAGCACGCTGTTGGAACAAATTTTCTAAGAATAGGTGGATTGAAAGGGTTAAGAAACACTTTTTCTGCATCATTTCTTCCCTAAGGCAGCACAGCTCAGTGCCAAGAGAGACCTCCTTAGTCCATTTTTTCTCCCATGGAGGAAAGTGAGAGTGTAGTGAATGAATGCCTAGGTTCATCTGATGTATAGAATGCTGCCCAACAGGCCCGCTTTTTGCTTGCTCTACCCAGAATACTGAGTGGATCAGCATGGCTGAGTGGCTGGAAAGGCTGGAAACAGAGAAGGGAGGTGGGAACTCACAGAAACCAGGGCTCAGAATTAAAGCACTGAGGAGCCTACTAACTGCTTCTTGAACTTTATAAGGAAGCCTTCTATTAACTACTTGGGATACCTTGCCTGTACACCATCCTCCCTAACTGTCCAATCAGGAGCTCCTAATACGCTGCACAACTCCTCTCTCCCTCAGCTGTGGCTGACTCACTGCACATACCTCTGTCATATAGCAAATGTGAGTCTTTGTAGATGGTTTACAATCATGTGCAGTGAGCCAACTTGATTCAGGAAATCGGAGGCTGTCAAAAGTCAGCCTTGTCTTTGCAAGGTGAAAGAAGGCATATAATCTGAAGAATCCCCCCAAACCTCTAAAAGGAAACAATAAGAGGAGATGGGCACATCCAAAGGAAAGTTCTGAGACAGCCTCAGAATCACTAGTTGGGCTGACTGGTGAAGATGTTTCTTTCCCAAAGCCAACCACTAAATACTGTAGGAGGTTATTGCTTCTTCAGATGTGAAGACAGCAATGCAAGGCTGAAAGGAACACAAAAAATAAATAAAACAACCAAGGAAACATGACAACACCAAAGGAACACAGTAATTTTCCAATAAGTGACCCCCATAGTAATGGAGATATGTGAATAACCTGACAAAGAATTCAAAATAATTGTCTTAAGAAAGCTCAGCAAGCTAAAAGAGAACACAGACATATCACTCAATAAAAATGGAAAAACAATACCTGAAAAGAACAAAGAGTTCAACAAAGAGACACAAATCATACAAAAATAAAAAGTCATTAAAAATGAAAAATTGTACAGCTAGTGAATACAGTGAATATAATAGAAAGTACAGTAGAGCATCAACAGCAGACTTGATCAAGCAGAAAAAGAATCCATGAAATAAAAAATTCTATAACTTCATTTGAAACTATAGAGTCAGAGGAGAAAAAAAGAAAAACAAAAGGATGAAAAGTAGTTAAGAAAGCTGATGGAATTTATGGGACACTGTCAAGAAAAATAATATTTAAATTATGAAGGTCACAGAAGGAGAAGAAAGAGAGAGCAGGAAGCTTATTTAAAGAAATAATGGCCTAAAACTTCCCCAATTGTGGGCGAGATGGACATCCACGTACATGGGGCTGAACAGTTTCCAAACCAGTTCAACCCGAAAAGGACTCCACCAAGACACATTATAATTAAATTGCCAAAAATCAAAAGAAGAATTTTGAAAGCAACAAGAGAGGAGGCTTGTCATCTTCAAGGAATCTTCGTTAGACTGTCAGTGGATTTCTCAGAAGAAAACTTGTAAGCCATGAGAGAGTGGGATAATATATTCAAGGTGCTGAAAGAAAAAAAAAAACTCACAATGAAGAATACTTTACTAACAGATATAACAATTGTAAATAATATATGCACCCATCAAAGGACCTAAAACTATAAAACAAATATTAATAGATCTGAAGAGAGAGATCTAAGATTGAAATACAATGTTAGTAGGGGACTTCAAATTCCACTTTCAACAATGGACAGATATCAAAATGGGGTAGTGAAAAGGGATTCGTGGAACCTGTGCATTGTTTTCTGCTGCATTCTGCACTTGATCTGTGACCTCAGCTGATTAAGCCTCTGCCTGATTTTCTCCATTTGAAGTTGGGGTAGAAATGCCTCTCAGAGAAGTTGAGAAGATTCCTGTGCTTTAAGAATTTTTTTTTTTTTTTTGAGTTGGAGTTTCGCTCTTGTTACCCAGGCTGGAGTGCAATGGCGCGATCTTGGCTCACCGCAACCTCCGCCTCCTGGGNACGGAGTTTTGCTCTTGTTACCCAGGCTGGAGTGCAATGGCGCAATCTTGGCTAACCGCAACATCTGCCTGCTGGGTTCAGGCAATTCTCCTGCCTCAACCTCCTGAGTAGCTGGGATTATAGGCACGCGCCACCATGCCCAGCTAATTTTTTGTATTTTTAGTAGAGACGGGGTTTCACCATGTTGACCAGGATGGTCTCGATCTCTTGACCTCATGATCCACCCCCCCCTCGGCCTCCCACAGTGCTGGGATTACAGGCGTGAGCCACCGCGCCCGGCTGCTTTAAGAATTTTAAACCATATTTTACTTCCCAGGTTAAAGGTGACAAATACAGTTTTTTGACCCTATTTTTTTGGTACCAGAAGTAATGTATTCAATTTCATGGATAAGACAAGGCCAGGTCACTTATTTGTATCCTATCTCTCTTTTGTGCTCTCCCTAGTCTTGTGGAAGCTGAATGGCTTCTGAATTGTTACCCCTAAACCTTTCTCACTTCCAATACTGAGCCCTCCTAAAGATCAGGTCTTCTTAAAGAGGTTCTTGACCCTGGAATCTCCTATGCACCCTTAAGTCCATTGTGGTAATTATGGGAATAGTAAGAGTGGAACAAGCGTAGCCTGTAGCCTTATTTATTGCAACATTTTGAATCTATTCTTTTGCCATTCCTCTAAATATCTCTTTTTCAATGAAAAAATTCCTAACTTATCCTTGGCTTCTTTCATTTCTCAAATCTTTTTATTTATTACTTGATTAGAAAAATTAGAGGCTTTCAGGTCCAGTGGGCATACATGGAATATTTTTCTGAAAGGATTTGTGTTGAGGAGAGGCTATGAGGAAGAAAGGCTAGGGAATACTCACAAACAATACCTTAATGAGAGTGGGGTAGCCTAGTGCAGTAATGAGAGAATGCATTGTCTTTATAAATTTAAAAAACATTTTAAGAAGTGACTAAAAGTTGACCTGCTTTGTGTTACAACAATGAACCAGCAATTCTAAACAATGTCAGTGGTAAAACATTCCCATTCTTTGTACACTGCAGCTCACAAATGCATATTCTAGTTCTTGTCCCACATTGATATTTTTTGTCTTTGTTTCATTAAGTGACCTATACTCTTGGATCATGGGTTTTTTGTCACTTGGTTCTGAACCAATTTGTCTGCCTGGTTCCCTCTCTGAAAGAGAAAGCTGTTCATATGAGGAACACTTTTTAAGTAAATGAAACTTCTATCCATAACAACAATGATGATGACAACACCAAAACAATTGACTTGTGATGGAAAATGAAACATAAGTGAGCCTGGCTATCATTCACATCGTCTAGAATCAACGACACTTTGAAATAGTGTTAACTAGTCAATTCACATATACAAATAGGTTCTCTCCAATGATTGCTGCTGAGCTCAATGACAATTGTTTACTACAATTGTACTTAATTCTCAGAAAGAGAATAATGACTTTTTACAAGCTTTTTATGCCATTTTTTTTTGCCTTCAGAATGCTCCTTTGCATAAAGAACATCCCAATAGTCCATTTTTATGTAGTTAGACACCAATCTAACTTGCTTTGCTTAAGTGATTATGTATATAGAGAAGATAGCTAGAATAATTAATTCTTGTTTGTGTTGAACTTCCAGACTGATTAACCTGAAAGATAAATGTTGACTAAAGCAGGGACTTATTGACTTGATGTTTTGATTTGTAAAACTAGTATCACCTTCAAATCCACATTACTAGCTTTCATAAGGCTTGGTGTGAACTTCCTTTGTTTCTATTTTTGAACCTCTTTTTACTCCAGTTCACAACCCACTTTCCAATTAATGATGTTACTGCATTCACTGTATATCTATAATTGGGCTCTGTAGGCAATGGAAGGCTGAGAGTAAGGCCTTTGTGTACCTTCTCCACCAATAGAAATGAAACAGAATTCAGCTATCAGGGAAGAGCTTGACTTTACTGGTGAGGCAGGACTTGACCTGTGTGTTCCTGAGCTGGGAAACCCAAACAAACAAAGATCCAATCCCAGAAAATATTTTACCCAAGCGTACCTAAGACTTACTGAGAATGAGGAATAACAACTTCAGTAAATAACTAAAATGTTGTCTCTCCCAAACCTTTGCCAGATGCTTGAATCCACCTGACTTATCCTTGGCTCCTTCCATTTCTCAAATCTTTTTATTCATTACCTGATTAGCAAAGTTTTCTTTTTTTTTTTTTTTACTATTTTAATTGTTTAAAGATAATTTTGACTGATGTTTAATAATCGTATTATGTGGGGTACAGTGTGATATTTAAATATATGCATACAGTGTATAAATCATCAAATCAAAGTAATTAATACATCTATCACATCAAATATTTATTGTTTATTTGGGAACATTCAAAATTCTCTTTTCTAGCTATTTGAAAATATGCAATAACTATAGAACACTAGAACTTACTCCTATTATTTAGCTGCAATTTTGTGCTTATTAACCAACCTCTGCTTATATCCCCCTTCTCTTGCCCTTCCCAGACTCTATCACTATTCTATTATCTATGTGTCTGAAATATACTTTATTAGGTTCCACATGTGAGAACCTGTGGTGTTTATTTTTCTATGACTGGCTTATTTCACTTAACATAATGTCCTTCAGTTCCATCCATGTTGTTGTGGATGACAGAATTTTATTTTATTTTTTATGGCTGAGTAGTGTCCCATTGTGTATATATACCACATTTCCTTTATTCATTTATCTGTTGATGTAAACTTAGGTTGGTTTCATATCTTGGCTACTGTGTATAGGTGCTGCAATAAACATGGGTGTATAGATCCTTTTTTTGGCATAGATTTATTTTCCTTTGTATATATATCCAGTACTGGGATTGCTGGATCATATGGTAGTTTTAGTTTAATTTCTTGAGAAACCTCCATGCTGTTTTCCACAATAACTGTGCTAATTTACATTCTCACTAACAGTGTATAAGAGTTCCTCTTTCTTTGCATCATCACCAGTATTGTTATTTTTTTGTCCTTTTGGTAATAGCTGTCTTAAGTAGGATGAGATGATACTGCTTTGTGGTTTTTATTTAAATTACTCTGGTGATTAGTGTTGCTGAACATTCTTTCATATAATTTTTGGTCATTTTTATGACTGTGAGAAGTTTCTATTCAGATCATTTACCCATTTTTAAATTGGATTATTTGTATGTTTATTTTTTCTTTTTCTTTTTGCTGTTGCAGTGTTAGAGTTCCTTGTATATTCTGAATTTTAATGCCCTATCAGTGAATAGTTTGCACATATTTTCCCCCATTCTGCAGATTGCTTCTTCACTGTGTTGATTATTTTCTTTGCTGTGTAGAAGTTTGTTACTTTAGATGTAATCTCATTTGTTATTCCTGCTTCTGTAGCTTGCGCTTTTGAGGTCTTATCCATAAAATTTTTGCTCAGACCAATGTCCCAAATAGTTTCTCCTATGTTTTCTCCTAGTGGTTTCACAGTTTTAGGTCTTATATCTGAGTATTTAATTGATTTTGATTTGAATAGTACATGGCAAGAGATAGTGGTCTAGTATCGTTCTTCTGTTTCCCAGCAGCATTTATTGAAGAGACTGTCCTTTCTCCAGTGAATGTTGAATTCCTTCTAACAAAATCTTGACCAGTGGTTTCTTCAGTTCCTGCTTGAATGAATACTTCTAGTGATGAAGACATTGTTACTTTCAGGTATATCCCATTTTATGCTATAATAGTATAGTTCTAATTCTTAGGCATTCTTCTTTGAGTCAGAATCTATCTTTTGCTTGTCTTCTTGGTTGACAACAACAGCAACAATAACCCCACAAAATTAGCCTGGCATGGTGACATGCACTGTAGTTCCAGCTACTCAGGAGGCTGATGTGAGAGGATTCCTTTTAGTGAGCCGAGATTGAGCCACTGGATTCCAGCTTGGGGGGTACAGTGAAACTGTCTAAAAAACCAAAAAACAAAAAAATCGATAAATGAACACTTGAACATCCTGTTTGCTAGTAGAAGGAATTCCAGTTATTCCATGCATATTCTTTCATCTTAGGGTACAAAGTGAAAACAGAAACTATAGAGAGTAAGAAAATTCAAATCTGAGCTTCAGAGAAGTTATGAAATATAGGACCTACTATGGAGTAAGGTACCTGGAAGAAATTACAATGTATTTTTATATTTTTCATCCCACACCCCAGCCTTGGTTTAATGGATGTAAATAAATAGCAAAATTACAAAATGACTTCTGGCTAGGACAGTTAGTGGTTGTAGTTGTTGTTTTTGTGTATGTATGCATGTGTGTGCTGTCGGGGAACCATGGGAAGAAACTGCAAAAAGGAAAGAGAAAACCCCAATCATTTTACTTTTGTCATTTGGGAAGATAAAATTCTGCTGCCACTGCTCCCTCTTTACCTCCACCCTACAATATATTGAGCAGCTAGAGCCACCTCTTATCTTTCTTTTGGATATCCAGCAGCCCTTCTAAGCCAGAGGGTTTGGTGATATCTATTTATACTGGGGCTGTTCCATATGAAAAGGGGTATTTCTGCTGAGGCTGAGCAATGAGCCACCAGAAGCAATGGCTCATTGCTCAGGCCCAGCAAGAATTCCCCCTATCCACCACCTCTGCCACCTCCCTATGGCTCCTCTCTCTGAGACAGGCTAAACAAGAGGGCTCTTTAGATTTAAGGAAAATGGGGCAGAAATGTACAATTTATTCAAAGTGATGAGTGGCATCTGAGTTGAAGTCAGAGACCTGGAAATCAAGCAAGACAGGTGCGACATTTTGGGGCTTACTAAAATTTCTGCTGTACAAAATCTTGAGACCATTAGGGAAATAAATCTTGATCATGTCAAAACTGTCAAGACCCTGGAGAAATGCTTTTCTTTTTACAGGTGTCTGTCTCCTTGACTGTAAAATGAGTAGGTGGGATTGAGATGGAATCTAAAGTCTTTTTCAGTTCTTACAGTCTGAGAGTCTAAGCTTGGTGTTGAATTTAAAAAGTTCAAAATCAGGTTTGAGCTGAGAGTGGGGGAAGAGAGACTGTGTTGTTATTAAAACTCTTTGTAAAATCCTTTTGAAAATATTCACCCTGAACTTGAAAGCGATTTACTTTCTCAAACACTGGCAAAGCTTTCAAACCAAAGGACTTCCTTCCAGTGTATAAGGTGGAGGAAGCTGTGTGTGACAGACAAAAGTGAATGCTTTATGTTTAGGTGGGTTTGAACACATCTAAGACAACCATTACTTTGATAGAAATGCCTTTCAGGGGGAGTTACAGAGATGAAAGCATAAATTTGTATAACAATCTTATGGAGTGTATTTTACTAACGTAGATATTGGTACAGAAGCAATATTAATCAAAGGAATCATGTGCATTTAAAACAAAATCTGTAGAAGTTTCACAATTGATCCCTGAGGATATTAAAACACTACTAGTGATCAGGAAGAAGAAACCAAAAAGTAATTGATCCTCTAGTTTGATGAACTTAATTTTTATAATGAAATCTTTTATTGTTCTCTAATTCCTGATCCTCAATGAATCCTTGTAATTTCTCTCTTCACCACCATTATTGAGTGATAGTTTTAGTTAACCAAATATTCTAATCAATGAGGACCTGTCATATATATCACACATAGATCAGCAATTGAAAATGATTTTTAAAAAAGAAAATATACATTGGTGCCTTTTATTCATTCAGCAAAATTGGGGTGCTTTTAGCAAAAGAAGAGATAATTGGTGTTAGGCAAACAAAACAAAAACAATCCTCCAAAAACCCAAAACTAATAGGTCCATTTTAAGAGGACATAGTAGTGAGAAACTATTGTAGTAAATTAGATTTGAGCAAATGCTGAGCGTTTAAACCAAGGCAGGGATGGTAGAAATGGAGAGGAGAATAATTTGAAAGATATTCAATAAGTGAAAGTCACTGGATCTCACAGACATGGTAGGGACAGAGTAGGAGAAGGAGAGAGAGGAATTAGAGATGTTTCTTAAGATTTTTGGCTTGGAAGACTGGGTGAACGCTAGTGTCACTCACAAAGGCAGAGACTATGGAAGAGAAAGATTGCTTTGGAAAAAGATGACAAATATTTCTTGACATTTTGCATTTCAGATGTATATGGGCATCCTTGAAGTGAAATACCTATTAGGCAGATAATATCCAGTTGTATGAACATATGAGTAACAGTGAAAGTTACAGGCATGGATGGGATTTCCAAGGGACACCACAGAATCAATGAGAAAATAAAATGGTATCCCCAGGGATACCCCATTAAGGAGATAAAACAGGGTATGTCAGAGTATTAGGAGGAAAACCTAGAGAAGCAGGTTTCTTGAAAGTTAAGAAAAAAAGATTTTCCAGAGGAAGGAAAGATCAACAGTGCAAATATCCCAGACAGCTCAAGTAAATTAGAGATGCAAACAGTAACTCTTAGAGGGGAGCATCGATTTCCCAGTCCTCCGGTTTCTGTGAGGGGCCATTTCCGCTAAACATGCTACGTCTACTTCCTCATCTCTCCCTTGGGTTCTAGGTAATTGCTGTTGGTTTACTTTTTCTTGATTGGAGCTTATCTATTAACAAACAAGATCACTGGAACAGGGGGATTGTTGGACTCTTTCTCTTTCCCCTTCTACTTAACAGTAGGGAGACGGAGCGCTGGGTTAAGTATATTTGCGGTCTTGGATCTGAGAGCATAGGGTTTTAATAAGTTCATTTGGCTCTCACATCCAAGCCACATTTCTTCAGTGTTGGTGATAGGTTTGGATGTTTTGTCCCTCC
This sequence comes from Cebus imitator, assembly GCF_001604975.1. Taxonomy (NCBI): domain Eukaryota; kingdom Metazoa; phylum Chordata; class Mammalia; order Primates; family Cebidae; genus Cebus; species Cebus imitator. The sequence goes on from NW_016107906.1 coordinate 190,767, forward strand.
AAATCTCATGTTGAAATGTGATCTCTAGTGTTGGAGGTAGGCCTACTGGTAGGCGTTTGGGTCGTGGAGGTGGATCCGTCATAAATGTCTTGGTGCCATCCCCATGGTACTGACTGAGTTCCTGCTCTGGCAGGTCGGTTCTGGCAGTTCACACAATAGCTGGTTGTTTAAAGGAGACTTGCACCTCCTTCTCTCACCCTTGCTTCCTTGCTCATCATGTGACATGCTGGCTTCCCTTTACCTTCTGCCATGATTGTAAGCTTCCTTGAGGACTTCACCTGAAGCAGATGCTGGCACTGTGCTTCATGTACAGCCTGCAGATTTGTGAGCCAAATAAACATCCTTTCTTTATAGATTTCCCAGACTCAGATATTCCTTTACAGCCATGCGAACAGACTAATAGAGAAAGCTTCTTTCCTTTTTTTTCTTTCTCTTTTGATGCAGAACTCAGGGAAAAGGAGTGCTATTCATTGTGCCTCACCAAACCCGCTGATAATAAGCAGTAAACTTGGCAAATATGACTTCTTCTTGTTCTTTGGCCAGATTTCGGAGTGCTGCAGAATAAGCGATAGAAGAGGAAATAGATGCTGTAATAAATTTACCCTTCCAGGAAAGGGTACCCTTTTAGGAAAAGTGAATATGAGGAAGAAGAGGCCCAGGAAATGTAATGTCATGGGAGACTGTTTATTTTTAAGATCAAAGGTCACATGTTTGACTGTAACATTTGTTACAGATGTTTGATTGGGAAAGAAGTCAGGAGATTTAGGAGAAAATAGGTAATAGAGTAGAATTAAAGCCTCTAAGACTTTGGGGAAAATTTAGAACACAGCCTGGGAATGGGCCATGGTTAGAGAGGGTAACAACACTTCCTTTGAGATGAAAGGGGCTAATAATGGATAAGTTTGGTAGATACTAGTTATCTGTGGTCTTTTGGGGAGTTGATGGAGGAGAGAAAGTGGGTAACTGGATATTGAGGGAGTTCATACATTGTTATGAATTTGTATTGTAGAATTATAGAATATGAAACTGTAGCAATGAAAAAGACTTTGAAAGTTATTGAAGACTGGGATATTGGTTCCAATCATTGTAATATTACACAACAAATGGTATCAATATACTGTCACTTCAATTCCCTGTGACAGTATATCGATACAATTTGTTGTGTTATATTACAATGCTTTTCCATTGGGGGTAGAATATACATTTCATTGAAAATGGGCTTTGCCATGTGACTTACTTTGGACAATGAGATGTTAGTAGATATAATGTGAGCAGGGGCCTTATATGTGCTTGTGTTTGGCTTCATCACCATGAATCAAACATGCCATGAACAACCACCGCTCCTTCTTCCTGGATTCCAGAATGAACACACTCAAAGCAGAACTGATCTCAACCCAAAGGTGTGGATCCCAATGAATACCTTTTAAAGAGATGTACCAAGACAAATATGAGCAGATATGGAGAGCAGAGATGTAGGCCATTTTTAGCTGGCAAGCAAGCTCATGAAGATTTAGAAGCCACTGAATTGACCGGACTCAGTGTTCCTCTGTCTAGTCATCAGATCCATAAATGTTAAAAGGTAGTGGTATAGTGACAGGAATCACAACTTTCTGATCTCTGGATTGTAGTTATGGTGGAAGTTCTTCAAATTGGCTAAGTGGCAGCTTCTGGTCTTGTACATTGTTCTTTCTTCCACCGTTTCTGTCTGCACTAAATTCTCTGTGTGAAATCCTTTTCTGTTTCTCCACATCCTCTCCAGAATCTGCTATCTCCAGATTTTTTTAATGATAGCCATTCTAACTGGCATGAGAAGGTATCTAAATGTGGTTTTGATTTGTATTTCTCTAATGACCAGTGATGATGAGCTTTTTTTCACGTTTGTTGGCTGCATAAATATCATCTTTTTTCATTGCAACACTGTTTACAATAGCAAAGACTTGGAACCAACCCAAATGCCCATAGATGATAGGCTAGATAAGGAAAATGTGGCACATATACACCATGGAATACTATACAGCCATAAAAAAGGATGAGTTCATGTCCTTTGCAGAGATCATGGATAAAGCTGGAAACCATCATTCTCAGCAAACTAACCCAAGAACAGAAAACCAAACACCGCATGTTCTCTCATAAGTGGGTGTTGACAATGAGAACACATGGGCACAGGGAGGGGAACATTACACACCAGGGCTGGTTGGGGTTGATGAGGGGCAAGGAGACGGATAGAAGGGGGTGGGAGGATTGGGGAGGGATAACATTAGGACAAATATCTAATGTAAATGTTGGTGGGGGATGGAGGCAGCTAACCACCATGGCACGTGTATACCTATGTAACAATCCTGCACAATCTGTACACATACCCCAGTACTTAAAGTATAATTTAAAAATATGAAAAAAATACACACAAAAACAATAAATCCTTTCTGCTTTAAGTGTCTAGAGTGATTTCTGTTTGCTACGTTGAACCCGGACTGACTTACAGTCTAAACCTTCCTTCTTCCATTTATTTTTGGTGTATGTAAGTTTCAGTGCTACTCATAGTGTGGTATCTGGCAGTCCAACTGTTTGTGACCAGTTTGCCTCAGAATGTAAATTAATTTAGCCATTAAGCATGTATTTTAGTTCATCTGATTTATTTATTTATTTTGGTAGCAAGACTTACACATAGAAAGAAGTAGTGTATTCATTTATATTCCAGCACGGGTTCCTGGTCTTACTGTGAATGGGTACTTTGAGTACTGGTTTACTCAAAGGCCACACACAGGCCACATATTCTGTATTTTCTTCCTTTAGGCGTCAAAATTGCTTCTTAGTATTTTGTTTTTGTAGATATTTCAATTTTACCTCAGGGAGCACGTGTGTCCTGGTACTGGATTATCTGTCTGTAATGGAAACAATTTTTAAAAATTATGTGACTTTTAAAAGTCATTTTTGCTTCTTATGTTGAAAAATAATTTTTAAGTAATTACTTCTTTCATTAACAAAGAAGTGCATACCCATGATAAAAGTTACAGCACTTTCATTAAAGTTTCAGCACAGAATAAGATAATATATAGAGAAAAAAATTTCTTTATCTACCTCCCCAATTCCTTAATCAACTTGTCTAAGGTAACCATTAACTGTATTTTTATATAAAAAGCTATTTATGTTTCAGTGGAAATAGCCGTCACCAACCTTAAACTTCACAACTATAGTTGTGCCTTTGCTTTCCTTACCCAAGGTAGACAATGTGAATATTTTTATTGCATATCATTGAGATTTTATCACAATGACCTTTGCATGAACCTAAGCACCAAGTAGACTTGGTCTCTGTGCTATTGCCTCAGGATGGGGAATTTAATTTTAACATCAATTTTTGATCACATTAGAAATACCAATCTCAACAAGGCAAATAACATTTATTTTGTTCAAATGTATAAAAACTATTCCCATTATGGGTAAGATACTGGAATTGGGGAACTAAACATTCAAATTTCTATTTAAAATTTTGTCATGGTTAGACTTGAAACATAAATTATTTTAGCTACCTTTTTCCTTCCATTTTAAACAATGACAACGTTTATTTCAATGAAAAAAAAAAAGGCAATACAATTCCGGTGATTTCACTTAATAACTTAAAGAAATTGTTTTATTTTCAAAAAACATATGTAATATTTCTGCTTTTTGTTGGTTTTCTCGATTGAGAAGATACATTTTGATCTTCAGATGTGTGTTTTAAGTTAATAGTCTTGGTTTGGGTGATCCCAGTGGAACATAAACTTTAAATGTGTAGTCATAATCAGAGGGACTACCAAAGCCATAATGCACAATGTTACTTTCATAGGTTTGAGATAAGTGGACTGTGTTTTCTGAGTTCGCCACTTGTCAGCACACAATGCTTTAAAACAACATAAAGCAAAATGTTGCCAAGCATTTCAATAAAAAAAAACCCTAAAGAAATCAGGGGAAAAATGTCTACTTAAGTAAAATACAATGTGGAATGCCTATCCTTTGAGAGTCTTTGAAGATTCCAACTTTCATAATTCATATGATATTGAACACTGATGTGCTATATAAGTTGATTTAACTGATAACTTGTTCATTCAAATATATAACCCTGCAGAATTTTCTTTTGGCCCTTAGAAATGCTGTGTTGAAGAGACTTCAGTGTTTTAATGGAAATGCTATTTCCTGTAAGAAAAGTTGGATTTTATTTATTTATTATTATTATTATTATTTTGCAGTTTTATTCTTTAAATTTATTATTTTTTTAATGAAAAGAGATGGGGTGTTACTGTGTTTCCCAGGCTGGTCTTGAACTCCTGGGCTCAAGTGATCCTTTTGCCTCGGCCTTCTGAAGTGCTGGAATTATAGGCATGGACTACAATGCCTAGCTGCAGATTTATTCTTAATTGCCCAAATTCAGAGCAACCAAGATGTCCTTTAGTGGGTGAATGGCTAAATAGATTGTGGCACATCTACACAATGGAATATTATTTAGTGCTGAAAAAATGAACTTTCAAGCCATAAAAACACATGGAGGAAATTT
>NW_016107906.1:201339-205564 GCF_001604975.1 Cebus imitator
GACTCACTGCACTGGCTTAAAGAGCGGCACTGTGATTCGTGGTACTTTTTTTGCCCTGGAATCTACTGTCCTGGTTCCCTGCTCAGTCTCCTTTTTAAACAGACGAATGGACGACTTCCTGTGGCTCCAATCGCCAGCCAAAAGGGCACCCGGACCGGTGTATTTTGTACGGAGAACCGCTGCTCCGGGGCGTCGACAAAGCAGCCGCGCGGGGCAAAGCAGTGGTGCCGGCCGGCACAGCCGCCTAAACAGCCGCGCTGGCGACCGTGGAGCACCTCCGCCTGGGAATTTCCTAGTCTGTGGGCAATAAAAATGCAGCGTCCACTCACCCTCTGCGCTTTCACTGGGAGCTGCGATCCTGAGCTGTTCCTAAACGGCCATCTTGGATCGAGAGTGAAAAGATAATTTTTATAATTGCCATTATCCAGTATTTTTATAACAATTTATTCAGAACAATAGTTGTACAATCTCAACATTGACTCAAATGCAAACTTATTTACCTTGTTCAAGAATTATTAACTCAGCCAACTTTGGCCCATGACATTTCTAATTATGCATGTTTAGTTAAAATATTTCAAAATTATTTATGTGGTTTTTATTTTTTATTAATTCTGTGAGATATGATTTATACCAAGGTACTAGTGGGAAACTGCACACAGAGGTCCACAGGTTAAAGAATCATCTCCACAGAACGCTGTAACGGACTGAATGATGAATTTTAGGAGCTGATCATAATCCTGAAGGACCCAATTCCAAAACACCATAATCTCAAATGTCAAAAGCCTGAAAGACCAAAAATCTAAAAGTATAACTCTGAAAAAATAATTTTAAAATTCTTTAAAAGATATTTATTTGCATATTAAAGGGAGTTTATTGAGAAACATATAAAAACATGACAAAACACTTCATAGATCACTCTACACAATAAAATAGTCAATAATAACATACATATTTTTGCAAGCATAAACATTCAGGTATACCAGTGACAGTAACATGGGTATAACAGTTATGAGCAGATGAACTATATTCATAAAAAAATGGTCAAAAATTGAAATGTATAAACACATATCGCTATGGTTGGTAATGTGTGCACCTAGCTTTAGAGCTGCAGTCATCTGAAATGCCATGACTAACAACCCAAGTTTTTTGATCAGATAGAGCAAAAATTGTGATGAATCACCACTGCATATACAGTTGCCGAAAAGCCAAGATTTTGAGGAATTATATCTTACACAAAGGCAAATATATGGACATATCTTCATTTACTGCAGAAGTTCCAATGTTTTTACATACATTCACAAAGCTTACACACACAATGTGATAAAGTACTTTCATGAAGTCAAATCTGCCAAAAAGAAAATGCATGAAACAAATTAGAACTCTCTAAAAAGTCCTTGCATAATTTATATTTCCAGTATTGGAAATAATGCAAGAGAAAATGTGTAGCATAGCAAATTGTAAGAGATAGTTCTGACAATTTAAAATAGTGAGAAAAAGAAAAAACTAAAAAGAAAATTTGACATATGAAATAGTGTATTACAGGGAAAGATTGTGGGCAATTGCATGGAGATAGTTCACTAAGAGCTGGCCGAATTTCACAATCATTAAATAGACTTTGAAGTCTTGCATCACAATGAATAGCTGCTTTTTTTCTTTTAGGACTTTGCCTTCCTCAGAGAATATTAATTTTCTACATGGTGCTGCTCTTTTCTAAATTATTCTGTGATTCCATATATACCAAAACAAGCATTCCCTATTCAATCTTCCTACCTTCAGTGCCATGCTTCTATGTTGTTTTGGGTATGTAGAAATCCATCCTACCTGCATTTATATATAGACCATAAATTTGGCAGAAATAATACTAGTGATCGAAAAGTAACACCACTGCATAAGTGTCTTCTTATCCTAGCATGCATATAATTATTTTTAGACCAGCCAGTAGCTTTGCTGGCTTCTTTAACAAGTATGGCTTTAATTCATTAAAAGGTCCTGAACTGTCATCTGCTGGAAGGAATTTGCCTGCTCAATGCAGGCAAATGATGCATTTTTTATCTGAAGTTTTTGTCATTGCCATAGAGAATGGCCAATCAACTCATCTGAATTTTCTGCCAAATGCATTGGGCTGAATGGAAAAAACAAACTTTACTGGTAATACCTTGACATTCTCTTTTAGAAGCCTTGTCATTCCTAATTCCATGTGCACACAATGACATCTGTCATTATGGTTTAGGGATTCTATTGAAATCACTTTCTTCCATGTAAGGACAATAACAAGGTAATAGATCTGACTAACATGATGCAACTATCTTGTGACTGTGATTATCGGGATTTTAGACACCAGGAATTTTAGACCTTAGAGATTTTGATCTTTGGGATTTCAACATTTGGGAATATAGCCTGCAGGACTGTATCTTTCAAAATCATGATTAATTTCAGACTCTGTGAACCACCTTTCTGCTTTGCCCTCTGCTCCCCATTAAATTGTGCCAGAGGAAGACTGGAAATCTGGAGGAAAAGAAAGATGTTCATTGAGGTCTGTTTCCTTTTGGTTTTCTGTTACTGTCAGCATCATCTTAACAACACTTCAGAAGCAGATTTTGTTCCAGCAGCAGAATTCGAATTCAGTTACATCTAGCTTGCAGATTTTTTAACGGCTGCAGACCAGTCCCATCACATTCACTAAGAGACATCAGGACCAATTGTCTGTCCCCACCCCCTCAAAGTCAGGGGTCCCAACCCAAGATACCCTCTTTCAAACTTCTAAATTGTGATAATTCCATTATTTGCCTTTGTTTCCCAACCCAGGAGCTGGTAGCTAATTCCTGCTCTTGCTCCTTTCGGTAATACTTTAGTTCTCTCTGCTAATCTTTCAATTCTTCGATACCCTTTGGCAATTGTTACTAAATTCTTTCTGTTAAAATGATTGCAGTGGTTTTTGTTTTCTGCCGGGACCCTGACTGATACAGGTCCCCAGCTAGTTGCTTTCTGATCCTATTTCTCATCAATAAGACTGGGAGCTCTCAGAGCAGCTGCAAAGAAGCTCATTTCCATCACTAGGAAGCCAACAGCAACCACTGTGTCAGTACTAACAAATCCGGTCTCATGCATTCTTCCATCTAAGTGAATCCAAGTGACTAAAACCTCTGGAAAAATCAACCTCAGAAAAAGGTAAATCTAAAAAGACATAAAATAGATTAGCTTTATCCTGAGGCTGGATATGAGAACAGGTACTGAATGCAAACAGGTACAAGGGATAGTTTGGGAGTGGTAGAAATGTTTGAACACTGGTTTTGATGATAGTTTTATAAATATACTAAAAATAACTGAATCATTTATTTAAAGTGGGCAACTTTTGTGAAATAACTATGCCTCAATAAAGGCATTTTTTTTTAAAAAAAACAGCCTTTGAAATTTAACAAAGGACCCTGTGATGAGGGCCTATCATGGAGAGTGCAAGAGTATAAGGCCAGAATTTTCACTCAAATTTGGTCTTCCAATGTTTTCTCCAAATGAGATGTTACATACATACACCAAGAGGACTGAAAGAACATGTTCATCACCACTAATTGTTAAAATACAAACACAGTTTTTGTAACCCTAGGCCTCTCCACCTCAGAGATACTTGTCTTCAATATTCAGTACATACATATTAATAAAATAGGACTTCTCTCTTTAGCACCTCATCTAATCTTTAAGGCCAAAGACAAAGGATGAAGGTGAGGAGAGTCAACACTTACTAAGCAACTACGCTGGAACAGGCATCATACTCACTGCTTTATACCATAATTCAATCTCACTTTTATAGTAGCCCTTTGTGATGGGCATTTCAACTCAGCAGTCTACAGAGAAGAAAACGGAAGCACTTAAAAGTAATATAACTTGCCCAATTTCATACACTCAGTAAGTAGGATAGTTAGATTTAAAATCCAACTTTTCAGAATCTCTGGGACACATTTAAAGCAGTCTCTAGAGGAAAATATATAGCAATAAGTGCCCACATGAGAAGCAAGGAGAGATCAAAAATTGACACCCTATTGTCAAAACTGAAAGAGCTAGGGAAGCAAGATCAAAAAACCTCAAAGTCTAGCAGAAGACAAGAAATAGCTAAGATCAGAGCAGAACCGAAGGAGATAGAGACACAAAAAACCCTTCAAAAAAATCAATAAATCCAGGAGCTGGTTTTTTGAAAAGATCAACAAAATAGACAGACCACTAGCCAGATTAA
>NW_016107906.1:209371-272328 GCF_001604975.1 Cebus imitator
TTTTTTTTTTTTTTAGAAACAGGATTTCACTGGTCTTAAACTCCTGGTGTCAAGCAATCCTCCTGCCACTCCCTATCAAAGCACTGAGATTACAGGTGTGAGCCATAATGCCCGGCCCATAGTATTTTTATGTTTATATTCTACATCTTGTTTATGAAGTCCCAAAGATTGATATACTTCCATAGTTCAATGTCTCAGTTTTCTGCAGATGCAGGCATTGAGAATCAGAATATACAGTTTTCACCTATTTAAAATTCATACTTTGCTTTATAGATTCCTTCTTTAGTCTTTCATCCAAAAATGTCAATTTGGAATTATGCTTTTTTCATCTGAGTTCAAAATTTCCTTCATATTCCAGGCTTCCACAAGCTCCTCATTGAGCCATCCTTAACAATCCAAAGGAACAATATACATTTGCTACCTTCTTATTAATACCTACCTATTCAAAGGCATTGTATTGATGAGTTTGGGTAATATATCTCTGCGTATGGTGCGGGAGACATTGTTCCTTTTTAACATAGTATCTTTTCTAAAGGAAGATAAAACTTATTATCTATCTCTAGGCTGTTTGGAAAGTTCATTTTTTTTTTTTGTTTCCAAACTCTAGGTAAATAGAAACTAAGATTTTCCACAATTACTTTTCCTCACATGTTTTCCATATACAAACTTCATTTATAATGTATCTTCCTGGATGGATGGACAGTATAAAGACCGACACTGTTCCACCAATGCTTTTAATCATCCTAATGCCTAGCAGAGTGATCCATAAATATTTGTTGAGTAGGCATGTATATGAATAAATTATTTTCCTTTCTGTCAATTTGAAAAAAATTCACTTAATCTAGCAGCAATACCTTACCTGTCTGTTGTCTTGCTGGGAATATTGAAACTCAAAAATGTAAAACTGAAGTTACTGTATGTGTTCGTTTAGTGGGTGTGGCAAGCAGTCTAGGTTTGCTTTATTTTATCACTTTGTCTATTTTGCAACTTTGTCATTTGTTTGAAAAGCCAATGCCAGACATTTCAACTTAAAATGATTGGAAACTACAACTCAACAATAAAAAGGCAAACAACCAAATGAAAAAAAGCGGGGGGCAATAGGTTTGAATAAACGTTTCTCCAAAGAAGGTAAACTAACAAGTACATGAAAAGTTGATCAGCGTCATTAGTCATTAGAGAATTGCAAATCAATCTCACACTGAGCTCTCCTTCATACCTACTAGGATGGCTGTAATACAAAAACTGGAAAATAAGTGTTGGTGAGGATGTTGAGAAGTTGAAACCCTTGTATGTTGCTGGTGTGAATGTGAAATGGTGCAGCAGCTGCAGAAATTGTTTGGCAGTTCCTCCCAAATTAAAAATAGAATTATCATGTGATCTGGGAATTCCATTTCTAGATATATACAAGAGGACTGAAGACAGGTGTCCAATGAAAAACATCTACATGAGTGTTCATGATAGCATTGTAAGTAATATCCTAAAGCACCCCAAATGTCCAGCAATCGATCAATAAACAAACTATGGTATATCCATACAATGGAGTATAACTCAGTCATAAAGGTACTTCTCTACAGATAGACCTTGGAAACATGCTAAGTGAAAGAAACTAGACACATAAAGCCACATCTTGATCAAGCTCATTTACATGAAATATCCAGAATAGGCAAATCTATAGAGGCAAAAAGCAGATTAGTGGTTTCTAGGGCCTGAGTGGGAGGGAGGAAATGGAATGGTTGCTTAATGGGCACAGGATTTTTTTTTTTTTTAGGGTTACAAAAATGTTTTGGAATTAGATAGTAGTGATGTTTGTATCACATAGTAAAGGCACTAAATGTCACTGAACTGTGGACTCTAAAAATCAGTTTTATTATGCATATTTTAGGTATACAATGGTAAGGGATGCATGTAGATAGTAAAATGCTTACTATAGCGAAGCAAATTAACATATCCACCATGTCACAGAGTTACCCATTTTGTTTTTTGTGTTGCAGGAACAACTAAAATTTAACAAAAGCCCAGAATACAATATGTTTTATTAACTGTAGTCCTTATGTTGTATGTTAGGTCTCTAGACTTGTTCTCTTTACATATTTGTTACTTTGTGTCCTCTGACCTGTATTTTCACATTTCCTCCTCCCACCCACTAGAGTTTTATTCTCTATCTCCGTGTATTTGACTTTTTAAAAACATTTTCTAAATTCACTAAACACTTTAGTGAATTTCATATAAGCATGTGAGTTTCACATGAGTGTGAATTTTACCTTAATTTAAAAAGATGAGTGAACAGAAACTCATTCAGATAAAAAGGATATTTAAGACAAAGAAAAGGGGGTAGCATGAGGAATGGACTTAATAATAGACCCATTAATAATAGAACAGGAAGTAAAGCTACATTTCTTCAGCTGCTCTGCTTTTCCAAGATCTTCAAATAAGACTTTTATTAAAAATGAAAGCCCATAGGAAAAAAAGAAGAAGGATTTACTGTGTATTGGAAAACATGAAATATGAAATACTATTAAAGAGAATCTGCTTTTTCTGATAATAATTAAACAAGCCCCTATATCCTGGTCATTGTGATTGGTGTCACCAATGAGCCTTTCTTTTTTGTTAAGTGTTTTTCCCCCTTAATAATTTTATAGTCTTATTTGCACAGATTCACAAGTAAGAATTAAAGTGATACCAATTTAAATGTGCAGCTTGAAGATGTAGAACATATTCCAGTCAGATTTACCTGTCCAGAGGAGACCAAGGTGTAGTCAGAGAAGGACATGATTAAAGTAGTATTAAACATTTCCACTTTCTGAGTTTCCTTTCAAATTCTTCACTTTATGTTTCTGTTTACTTCTGAGTGAATATGGGAATGCCAAAGGCTAAATCAAAACTCCTGTTCCCCATCTGATGTTCCTAGTGTGACTAATAGTCTAGGAAGAGGATTTGTGTCTTCCTGAATGCTCTCTCTAGGATTGGATGGCCCTTGGTCCAAAGTGGCAAGAGCGAAGTGACTGTCTGAAATTGGATGTTGCTGGAAACTGAGGCTGGGGGCATAATGGTCATGAGCCTGGCTAATGATTAGTGCCTGGAAGGATCAGATGGGGCTGACATGCAGCTGGTACGCTCCAGGACAGCTGTATACATTGTTAAAATACTGCTTGGTCGTAAGTATCTGATGACTTGGGTGTCTTCACTGTTCTGCCACCCTCTTTACAGCAGGGACAAAAAGAAATGCTATTGTTTCATGCTAAGCTGCCTAAGAATCCTGTTTTCCCCTTAGAACTAGGCTGAGGAAGAAGAGGGGTTTAAGAATCTTGAAAATCTTTACCCTCCTATCCCAATCACCAGGGAAGGATTCAAAGACAGTGTTTCTGATCAGCTTTAAAAAATAAAGCCCTTTCACTTCTCTTTGATTCATGACTTCACATTTCAAATAGCCCCCAGATATTAATGAAAACTTTCACACTCAAGATATAGCTTCGGTGGTGTTTCTTTGTAGTGGCTTTTTTTTCTAGGAAACAATTTAATGCCATCAGCTAAGATCCTGCATGGAAAAATGGATGAACAAACAAATAATAGTTGGAACCTGTTATCGAAATTTTTTTTCCTAGTTCAGTGTTTTAATTGGGTTGGTTCTTTACTAGGCAAAAGTAAATATGGTATTCAAGGACTCCCATGTATTATGGGCTGAAAATGTTAGGTTGGTACAAAAGTAATTGTGGTTTTTGCAGTTACCTTCAATGGCAAAGACTGCGATAACTTTTTTTTTTTTTTTTTGGGAGATGGAGTCTCACTCTGTCACCAGACTGGAGTGCAATGGCACTATCTCAGCTCACTGTAACCCCCGATTCCCTGGTTCAAGCAATTCTACTCCCTCAGACTCCAGAGTAGCTGGGAATACAGGCATGTGCCACCATGCACAGCTAATTTTTTAATTTTTAGTAGAGACAGGGCTTCACCATGTTGCCCAGGATGGTCTTGATCTCCTGACCTCATGATCTTCCCATCTCGGCCTCCCAAAGTGCTGGGATTACAGGCATGAGCCACTGCGCCAGGCCAAGACCGCAATAACTTTGGCACCAACCTAATCTTTCCCCCACAACTCCCCTCCCTGAATTAGTGAATAAACATCTTGCACTGTGGGCAGGAGTTAAAGGAAGGTTGAGTCATTTGGAGGGGGCAGGTGTTGGTGGTGGATGGTTGAAGACTGATGGAATCATAGAACAGGTTATTTGCTGCATCTGTCCAGTTGACAGATCTCCAGGTTGCTGGGAAACAAATCATGGAGATGGCCAACTCCCAGAGATCAAGCAGCCTTTGCTCAGAATTCTTTTTCAAATGGAGCAAAGGAGAAAAACATCTAGTTGTTTCTATTTTTTCTTAGCTGAGAGGTATGCTAGTTCTTAAGAATTTCAAGATAATTTGTTGATCCTTCTAAAAATATTGAACAAAAGGGAAATGGTGTTAGTGCAAAGTAGTTTCTATCTTCTCTTCCTACATTCTAGAGAAGATTTTAATTGATACTCAAATTATGGCAGAAACTGCCTGATCTGTTATCCTTATTTTCCTTAATAAAAGATTATAGATTTTAAATGGCAAACATTGCTTTCCAGCTAATAGACTAAATTTCCTAGCCTCACTTTGTAGCTAAGTGTGACCATATGACTGAATTTTGACTGATTAGTGTTAATTGAAAGTATTGTGTAAGGCATCAAATAAAGGTGATGTTCCCTTCTTGGCCTTTATTTCTATTTTTCTTCTTCTTCCTGGAATAAAGGTGTGGTAGCTGGAACTCTCCCAGCTATTTCAGACCTTGAGGGTAAGGGCCAGATGCAGGGATAGCAGAGGAGAGTCCCTGAGCACTTTGTGGAGCTGCAGTACCAGCCTCAGCATTGCCTACTTTCAGACTTTTTAACATGAATGAGATAATACACTTTTATCTTATTTAAGACACTTGTATTTTGTACTTTTCAGTTACTCAAAGCCTAACCAATTTTACTTTTACCTTGAGGATCTAGACTTTTGTTTTATTTTTCTGCTTTGCTATAGCACATCCTTTTAAATGTATTTAATAAATATTTATTGACTATATAGCAGGCATTGTACTAGGCACAATATATTTGGTAATTAGCAAAACAAACATAGCCTCTACCATCTGACGCTTAAAAAGTCTAGTGAAAGAAATGATAATAATGTGTGAGAAATAAATTTTTTTTTGTTCGAGATGGAGTCTTGCTCTATTGCCCCAGCTGGAGTACAGTGACAAGATCTTGGACCACTGCAAACTCTGCCTCCTGGGTTCCAGTGATTCTCCTGCCTCAGCCTCCTGAGTACCTGGGATTACAGGGGTCTGGACCATGCCCAGCTAATTTTTATATTTTGAGATGGGGTATCACCATGTTGGCCAGGCTGCTCTCAAACTCCTGACCTCAGGTGATCCACCCATCTCAGCCTCCCAAAGTGTTTGGATTACAGTCGTAAGCCACAAATCCAGCCAATTTTTTGTCTCCTATTTTTGCTCCCTTTTTCCCTCTCTTGTTTACATTGAGTTATGACCTCAACATATGCTTTAACTCATGTCTTCAAGTCAGAGTAAGAGGATATTAAACTTCATTATTTCCTGGGAAATAATGAAGCCATTGGCACATGTGAGTTTCAAAATAAGAGCTCTTTGGCTACTTTTCTTTCCATGTAAGATTTTAAAAAATCCTATATGAAATGCCAGTTTTAGCAGCCAACATGGCTGCAGTTTGAGGACTCTCTTCCTAGAGTGAGGGGAATGTGTGTGTGTGTGCGTGTGCACGCGCACGTGCACGCATGTGTGTTTGTGGTGTATGCATACACACACCCAAGTTCTGGTTTCTTTGCTCCTTTTGTTATTAACGGATGAGAGAATTTGTTTTTATCTTTACTTTGACTCTTAAGAATCCATATTTGTTCTTTAATTACTTTTTTATGTCCCTCAGCCATTTTATGGCTTTCCTAATTAGGTATTTTCTAACTCACAGGTTGTGGGAAGGATGGCCTAAGACTAATCTCTCAAGATATCTGTCAGAACCACAGCAGAAGCTGCGGGCCCCATCCTCTTAACTGACTCTATTGGCAGTGTGGGTCTTCAGGGCCGTGGGAGATTCACAGAAGTTAGCGTTGCCCAACACATTGATGGTTCCCTTGTTCTCTCTCATAGATGCTGTGATTTTGAATAGGAATAGGCACCTTTCCCATAACTCTCTATGCCTTTGGTTGACTTACTCCTTCACTGATCTGTCCTTTGATCTTAGTCTTTTTTCATCCATCCGCTCCTCCACTGTATTGTATTATCTTCTATTCTGCTGCTGCTGTCCATGATTCTAATGACTCTTCCACTGGGCTGTATAGCAGCTAAGGCATCAAAAGCATGGTTTCCCTTCTCCAAAATCTCTGGCCTTTTGCCCCCTAAAATAATCATTGTGTGGCATCTTTTATTTACTCAAAGAAGATTTTTGGTCGTCGTGCTATTGCTTTTGGACCCATGACTTTGGTAATTCATTTATTACATAAAGGATCATGTCAGAGCCTTGTTATGGCTCAATGAGTAAAATCCTAAGAATGTTTCTTTTCCAAATAGCAAATTGCTGGAAGTGAGAAGCATTATTTTGTCCATGAGAGCTGCCTAAGAGAGAACAGTTCAAGTTTATGTTAAAGACAGCGAAAGGTTTATTGACTTCAAAAAGTTTAGCCCCTGCTGAAACAATCTGAAGGAACCAGTGGCACTGGGTCCATTAAATTCAAGAAACAATAAATTTCCATTATTGGCACAAACATTAAGTATCTTGAAATGTAGAGCCGCAGTCTGATAATATTGCTAAATTTGAGTTTGTCATGACAAGATATTGAGAAATCTATGAAATTTATGACATGTTAGGGCAATGTGATATGTCATTTAATTGATGAAAAATCCATCCTCTTTGAATCATGTTATGAAAACTGCTAGCAAAGAAAAAGAGCACAAAGTTCAGGACAGATGGGTGGAAGCTTCAGAGGCAAACACTGATTAGATTATAGCACCCCTTTCAAAATATCAATCTCTTTCCTTAGAGTGGTGAGAGGTGTCTGTTCTTGCATTCTCAAGTTTGTGGAAGCAGCTTTAGATGTGTGGAAGTCTTTGCCATCCAAAATAGAAAATCTAGGGCTGCCTTTATTTAAGCGGTTCTTTATTTTCACCCATTTCAATTCTCAGTTCTTGTAAGAGTATAAGTAAACAGAAGAGAAGCAGTTGCTTAAAAATAGGTTTTTGAGTCAAATTTACCTAGTCCATGGTGACACGGGTTTGCAATTCTGAGTGCTTGTTCTAGTTATATATAGTATATTTTTTCTTTAATGATAGTGTTAGATGTTCCACATGGATTTTTTGTTTTCTTCCTTTTATGTTTTCTCTCTCTTTACGTTTTCTCCTTATTATGGGTCGTATATTTCTTCTTCTTTGCATGCCTAATCATTTTTTATGGGATGCCAGACATTGTGAATTTTTACTTGTTGGGTACTGGATATTTTCATATCCCTATAAATGTTATTGAACTTTGTAGTGGTACATGCACGGTTACTTGGAAACAGTTCACTTTTGTGTGTGGTGGGACTAAAGCAGCTATTATTAGTCTGTTCTCACACCACTAATAAAGGCATACCTGAGACTGAGTGATTCATGAAGAAAAAGAGATTTAATGGACTCAGTTTCACATGGCCAGGGAGGCCTCATAATCATGGCAGAAGGCAAAGGAGGAGCAAAGTCACGTCTTACATGGCAGCAGGCAAGAGAGCAAGTGCAGGGGAACTGCTCTTTATAAAACCATGAGCTCTCATGAGACTTACTCACTCTCATGAGAACAGCATGGGAAAAACCTGTCCCCATGATTTAACTACCTCTCAGTAGGTCCCTCCTGTGACACGTGGGGATTTTGGAAGCTACAATTCAAGATGAGATTGGATTGAGGACACAGCCAAACCTTAGCAGCAGCCTTTAGATTAGGATGATTTTCCCCTGCTTATGGAGGCACTGCCCTTCTGAATGTGCCACCCAATGCCTGATGAAGTTGAGGCTTTTCCACTTTGACCAGTGATAACAGGAACGATTGCCAGTCTTGTGTGAGCACCATAGATTGTTTCCTCTGATTCTTCCAGGTGGTTCTTTCTGTGGTCTCAGGCAATTTCTTCACTTGCATAAAGTCAGCTGAAGACTCAAAGGGGACACTTTACAGATCTCTGAGGTTCACTCTGTGCAGTTCTCTGTTTTCTGACACTCTGCCCTAAGAACACTGGCTGTCTTGACCTCTCCAGACAACCAGCTTTGTCTTCTCAATTCAGGAAGAATATCCATACTGCCTGCTGCCTGATTTCCCCCTTCCTGTACTTCGTGTACTTACAGCCTGAAAACTCTCCGGGCAATAAGGCACAACACATGTAGGGCTCATCTTATTTGCTTCTTTGTCTCAGGAATCACTGTCTTTTGCTGTTTAATATGTAATGTCTGAAAGTCATCTTTTTTTTTTTTTTTTAGTTGTTTCAAGTAGAAGGGTAAATCTAGTTCCTTTACTCCATCTTGCCCAGAAGATATGTAACATCATACATCTTCGTGTCATTCATGTATGACAACAGTAAGTTCCCTTAGCAGGGTCTCTGTACTAGACTGGGGTTTTGCCTCAGGGTTGTGGTATCTGAGGAGGATTAAAGAGATAACTCATCCTAGCATAAACTCAGCTCTTATTCATGCAATTACACTGCCACACTAGTTTCCTCTTCCTACCCAGTCATGGTCCCACGATGTGTCCCTGAGAAGTTCATTCTTTGGTTCATTCATTTACCCCTTAGCTCTGAGTTAAACATATTTTATGTAATAAAACTCAATTATTGGGGAATAGCAAGGAATAAGATGGATTTAATAACACTTCCTTCTGAGAGCCTGTGTTCCAGTTGGGGAGGTCAGCAGATAGTGATCTGCATGATTAATTCTATTAGTTGCTATGAAGAAAAAGCACAGGATGTTACCTCAAGAGTACGTAGTGGAGGCCTAATTTCATCTGAATAGCCAGAAAGGTTTCCCCATGAAGGTGACATATGCATTGGGACTTGCAAAAGTCTGATTCTAAGATAGGGCTGTTTTTCTCAAAAGGGGTTCCACTATTCAAAATTTTTATTGAGTATTGAGCATTGTTTGTGAGACGTACACTCTCATGTCTAATAATGAAAATATTTTTGATTTGTTATCTAAGATCTCAATTGCAGAGAAAGTAAAATGAAAAATGCATATCAAAACTTTTCTAAATCATTAGACATAAATTAGAAATTATTGGTTAAGATGTCAATATCATAATTTTTTTAAATGTGGAACTCTGGGTGATGATTCTTTTTAAAACTTTTGTTTTCTCTAATTTTTTTTGCATGAATCTGCATTGTTTTCATAATTAGAAAAAAAATAAAAGTAAGAGAGGGAGGAGCAAATGGAAAAATACGAAGTATTATATAGTTGCTGTTCTTTAATTGGTGCTTCAGTTAACTGATCCATTATTACCACATTGTGATATTATGTGTCATGTGGCACATTATCAGTGTTGCTTCAAAGATACATTTTTAAGCATCAAATTGGACATTTTATGAAGCATTTAGAAAACAAATTCAAAAGAGGATCTTGACTTCAGTTTCTGTAGAATGTGAAGTTTGTCCTTACAACTGACCTTGAAGGGCCTGGGCAGATGTTTGAGAGGCTGGTAGTGAGCCTATGCGTGGATGCTGTCTCTTCACACTTGCGTAGTTGCTTGGCACATGGAAATCATGGCAGCTCTGATCCTGGGAGAATTGTGTAGCAATGTCAAGGGAGGGGAAATGGGAACATCTCTGCATTTGCTTCCAGTTTTGAATGCAACTCTTTTCATAGTCAGAAACATGACTTCTCTAAAATTGGTGCTTTTAAACTAAGTGTACATTTTTGGAACTCGACATGCAGACCTCTTGTGGGCCCAGCTAGAGAAACAGGGGACCAATCTGAAGTTGTGAATTATTTATGTATTGTTTGAGAAGACAGTGATAGTTTTTTTTTTTTTTTGATCATTTAACTTAGTTTTTGAAAACAGCTTTATCGAGGTATAATTGGTACACAAAAAGTATACATATTTAATGTATGTAATTTGATGAGCTTTTATATACACATACATCTGTGAAACCTTTACTGCAAGTTTATAACAAACATATCCGTCACCTCCAAAAGTTTCTTTATGTTCCCTTCCTTTTTGGTGATAAGAACACTTAGCGTGAGATTTATTCTCTTAACATTTGTTTTTGAAGTATGCAATACAGTATTGTTAAGTATAGGCACGATGTGGTACAGCAGATCTCTAGAACTCATTTACTTTGGATAACTGAAACTCCATACCCATTGAACAAATCCCTATTTCCTCCTCCCTCCTCCCTGCAGCCCCTGGCAACACCATCTGACTCTCTGCATCTATGAATTTGACTATTTTAGATGCCTTATATAAGTGGGATCATGCAGTATTTGTCCTTCTGTGACTGGCTTATTATTAACACAGCATTTGTAATTCGTGGATGAGAGTTGGCTGGAATTACTCAGCTCAGGAAGGGTTTTGTAAATTTATGTGTATAGGTATGTGACAGGATTTATTAGTAATAGACTTGAATATTTTTGATTTTGGTAGATGAAATGATATCAAGGAACACATCTTAAAGCTCAGCAGGCTGCTGGCATGGGTGGAAGATTACTCATCCCTACTTAAAATACTTACCATCAATTTTCTTAGATTTATAAAAGGCTATTTGATATCAAGAAACTATTTTTAATGAATATTCTGGTTTATAGTATTTTAAAATAGAACCCACAGGATTTAAAAACTTGAGGTAAAATTCACATAATAGAAAAATGAATCATTTTAAAGCATACAATTTAGTGGCATTTAGTGAGTTACAATGTTGTACAACCTCCGCTTCTATCTACTTTTAAAAAATTTTCATCACTCCAAAAGGAAGTCCTATATTCATTAAAACAATTATTCCTCCTTCTGTCCTTTTCCCAAGCCTCTGGCAACCACAAATCAATCCACTTTCTGAAACACTTGTACACTACTGATGGACATATAAATTAGTACAGCCATTATTAAAAACAATATAGTGGTTCCTCAAAAAATTTAAAATGAACCTCCATATGATCTAGCAATCCCATCAGTGGATATGTATTTAAAGGAAGTGAAGTCAGTATGCCAAAGAGATATCTGCATTCCCATGTTCCTTGTGACATTATTCACAATAGCCAACATATGGAATCAACATAAGTGTCCATCAATGGATGAATGGATAAAGAAAATTTGGTATACATACACAATAGAATATTTATTAGCCATGAAAAAGAAGGAAATCCTGTCATTTGCAACAATGCGGATGAACCTTGAGGATATTATGTTAAAGTGAAATAAGCCAGGTACAGAAAAACAAATACCATTTGATCTCACTACTATATGGAATCTAAACAAGTTCATCTCATAGAAGTAGTGAGTAGAATAATGGTTAGCAGGGACTGCAGTGGTAGTGGTAGGGGGTGTTGGGGCAATGTTGATGAAAGAAAACAAAATTTTGGTTAGATAGGAGGAATAAGTTATATATATATCTGTTGTATAACATGGTGATTATAGGGAATAATAATATATTGTATTCTTGAAAAATGCATAGAAAGTAGATTTTAGATGCTCTTACCACAAAGAGGATGACTTTGTGAGGTGTTACATGTGTTAAGCTAGATGTAGCCATTTCCCAACGTACAAATATTTAAATTGTCTTCTTCATAATAAATAACGTACTTTTATATCAATTAGAAAAACATTCTTGAGGTTTATTCACGTTGCAGCATGTATTAGTACTTTATTCCTTTTTATGACTGAATAATATTCCATTGTATAGCTATGGCCACCCACATTTTGTTTATCCATTCATCAGTTGGATTGTTTCTACCTTTTAGCACTTTTGAATAATGCTACTGGGAACATTAATGTTTATGTTTTTGCCTTAAAACAATTCTTTTGAGTATACATATAAGAGTGGAATTGCTAGGTCACATGGTAATTCTATGTTTAACTTTTTTGAGGAAGGGCCAAACTGTTTTTCACAGGGACTACTCCAATTTATGTTCTCAACAGCAGAATCCATAGGGCTTTAAATATTCTTTGGTTAGCCAGATGTTCTGCATCTTTTTTTAATAACAATTTTTACTGAAGCTTTAACCCCAAATAATAATCACGGAACCATGCATACACAAGAAGAGGAAAACAACAGTTTAAGAAAACTCTTTTGAGCTATGTTGACCGGACTGCCTGGCACCCAGAATTGGGACATGTCTTAGAAAACATCTACTCTTTCTTCTCATAGGAAAACAAGGTCACTAGAGGTGGAATGACTTAATAATAAAAAAGAAGCCCCGCAACAATTTAGTTATTGCCAGAGTTAAGGTTCAAACTGTGATCTCATAATGCTGAACCCATTGTTATTTTACCTACACTATGCATTTGATTCATTTTTGGTTAAATTATCAGCTAGTGGCTTTTTTCTTCACTCAGAAATGTTAGCAAAGTTATAGCATCTAATCCAGGCCAGTCTTATTTATCCATTTGTTTTTTCACACTTATTCTACAAACACTTAACGAATGCTAATATTTACCAGAGGGTGTGTTGAGAGCAAAGGATACAGTGGTAGACTAACAGCAATGAGACTGTCTTCATAGCTAACAGTGTGGTAATGAAGATACCATTCATTCTTTAATGATCAGTTGTACAAAGAATGAATTATAACTGGGCTAAGTACTATAAGTGAGGAAGTACATGGCACTCTGTGACTTTATAAGACCTGTACTACTTCAGTGGTTGGGTGTGTCGGAAAAGGCACTTAGATTTATAAAATCTTATGTGTTTTGATTTCAGGGACACCCTAAAGATTCTCTTATGCCTCAAAATTTTTCTTTCAGTTGTTCATTCGTGTCAGGATTTAAAGATTTGATGTGCCAGTGTACATATTTAATGTACATTTGAATTTAAAAGGTCTGTTCAAAATTTAAAAATTCTTTTGTGGACTACCTAAAATAACCTCATATGCCACCCATTGATTCACCTGCCACATGTGGACACTGCTGCTCTGAGTGTTGATGACTTTTCTGTTATTTTGAATTCCTGAAGTGGAACATTCCAATTCAGACCAGAGGTGTGTCAGCCATACAGCAGCAGGGCAGGGAAGGAGAATAATGAAATCTAGGGGGAAGAAGTGGAAAAGACATCAGTGACTGAATAAATAGAAGTGATGCAAACTGAGGTAAGGGGCAGACACAGGGAAAAAGGAGAGACTCAAATGGAGAGAGATAAGCTGGTCCTCAGGAGAGCTGGACTCCGATTATGTGACGTTTCATTCTCTTAGTAGAAAAAGAAATAAACACCTTGGTTTTCCATTTCATTCCATTTATTTCATTCATTAGTAATCTAGATACAAATGACAAACCATGGAATGAGAGAAGGGTGTCCTGGATAAAGCTCACTATTTCTTGATGGATTGAAAATAAGCACAACTGTTATTTTGAAGTTTGAAACTGCTTTCCTCTTTGTTAAGAGATGGAGCATTGAATTGTTCTTTGTGACTCGTCACTCCTTTGTTAGATTTTACATTTTTGTAAAGGTACGCATTGACAATAGTAAGATATAGATATATTTTTACACTGACAAGCCTATGCTTTGTCTGAAAATATAAATGGCTATTTTATTGAGCCAACAATCCATCTTGGAGATTTTGCTGGGTTTTAATGTCTTTGTGGAGGTGGGAAAGGGAGTTAGGAAAATTTTTTTAATGTATATAAATGTTAGATTTAGAATTTCCTGTGCCTATGAACATTTTTTTGTAAAATATTTCATTTTCCTGTTTGTAGTCACTAGCAAAAAATCTAAAACTACTGAGTTTCAAAGGTCTATTTTCCACCTACCAATGGAGGAGAGACCAAAAAGAAAATGATCTTATGTCAACACAATTAAAACTGGATGTCTGCATTAGTTTTCTAGGGCTTCTGTAAAAAAGTACCACAGATCGGATGGTTTAAACAACAGAAATTTATTTTGTCACAAATCTGGAGGCTGAAAGCTCGAACTCAAGGTGTTGGCAGAGTTGGTTCCAACTAAGGGCTGTAAGGGAAAGATGTTTCAGGCTTCTCTTGTTGGCTTGTAGACAGCTGTTTCTTCTCTGTATCCCTTTCATTTGTATTCCCTCATACATGTCTATGTTCAAATTTTCCTTTCTTATAAAGATACTACTCATGTACAGCAAAAGAAACAATCATTAGAGTGAACTGGCAACCAACAGAATGGGAAAAAATTTTCGCAATCTACCCATCTGACAAAGGGCTAATATTCAGAATCTACAAAGAACTAAAACATATTTACAAGAAGAAAACAAACAAACCCATTCAAAAGTGGGTGAAGGATATGAACAGACACTTTTCAAAAGAAGACATTTATGAGGCCAACAAACATATGAAAAAATGTGCATCATCACTGGTTGTTAGAGAAATACAAATCAAAACCACATTGAGATAGCATCTCATGCCAGTTAAATCTGGAGACAACAGATGCTGGAGAGGATGTGGAGAAATAGAAACACCTTTACACTGTTGGTGGGAGTGTAAATTAGTTCAATCGTTGTGGAAGACAGTGTGGAGATTCCTCAAGGACCTAGAAGTAGAAATTCCATTTGACCCAGCAATCCCATTACTGGGTATATATCCAAAGAATTATAAATCGTTCTGTTATAAAGACACATGCATACATATATTCATTGCGGCACTGTTTACAATAGCAAAGACCTGGAGCCAACCCAAGTGCCCATGGATAATAGACTGGACAAGGAAAATGTGGCATAAATACACCATGGAATACTATGCAGCCATACAAATGATGAGTTTGTATCCTTTGTAGGGACATGGATGAATCTGGAAACCATCATTCTCAGCAAACTGACAGAAGAACAGAACATCAAACACCGCATAGGTGGGTGTTGAACAATGAGAACACATAGACGCAGGGAGGGGAGCATTATATACTGGGGTCTGTTGTAGGGGGAAAAGGGGGGAACAGTGGGGGTAGGGTGGTGGGGGAAGGATAACATGGGGAGAAATGCCAGATATAGGTGACGGGGGGATGGAGGCAGCAAACCACATTGCTATGTAGGTACCTATGCAACAATCCTGCATGTTCTACACATGTACCCCAGAACCTAAAGTGCAATAAAAAAAAATATATATATATATATATATATACATATAAAGATAAGACTCATATTGGATTAAGGCCCATCTAATACTTCATTTTAACTTAATTGCTCTTTAATGACCCTATTTCCAAATAGAGTCAAATTCTGAGGTATATCATACAAAATTTTGGTGGTAGGGGGGCCACAATTCAGCCTGTAACAATGTTCTACGTATTATTTTGGATATAATAATTAGAATTTATTGAGGTTTTCAGGGTATGCTATTTTGCAATCATTCTGTTGTGGTCATATAGTGAGTTCTCTTGCTTTGGAAGAGATTGATCCAGAGACAGAAGGAAACCTAAGAATCAGGCCAAGGATTGGAGAGAGAGAGAGTCTTTCTCTCTGTGCTTCAGGGCATATGGGCTTGGACTTTGAGTTGTAGGGATGATGGAGGACATAGTGGTGGGATGAGGTAGAGTCCACCTCTTGGAGGCTGGGAGGGAGTTAGGCAGGGTGACACTCTAGAAGGAGCCATAGAGGGCAAGCCTTGGGCCCATTGGCTCCTAGAGTAGCACATGTAACAGCAGAATGAAACTGCTAAATGTAATTTCCTTCTATATTTTGTAAAAAATTCAAGCTGGGTCTCAGTCATACTTTAGAGAATCAAGGGAGAGTCCTTTCCAAACTTGGGTTTGAGTGACATAGGGGAACCAACACAACTTCCTCAGCCTCACTTCCCAAGGTGTGTGGTACGGGGCTGCAGCAGATCATATCCAGGTGCCATAGCATGGGGCTGATGCAGAAGTGGAACACGAAGAACAGAATGGACTCAGAAGTAATGGAGTGAAGTGTGGTATTTTGAGTTCCAATGTGCTGGGGAAGTGAGTTGCTAAGTAATTGTGATTTGGGTGTTACTGTAAATGTGACCTCACATTACTGTTATTAGAAGTGAAACTTTTGGTATAGTGTCCTCAGGAATAATATTTCTAAAATTAAGTGTGTTGGTTAAAAAAATCTTGTGTTGGTTATTCATCTTTATGAAGTCAACAAAAATGTTTTGGGGAAAAATAAAAGCTTTATAATCCGACTTTGGGAAATGTTAAAAACAGTGGAGTTAGTCATCTCATAGTTTCACATTCTTTAAAGAGCAAACCAGAGGCACTTATTAAGGTCAAAATTAGTATACATCAACTGTTCCAGCAATGCTTCCTGTTCCTTTCCAGTCCAGGATCCTATCCAAGAACATGTTTGTATTTAGTTGTTAGGTCTCATTAGTCTCCTTCAATTTGGAACAGTTCCACAGTCTTTTTAGGTTTCCCACACCCTTAACACTCTTAATGAATATAGGTCTTTCATTTTATAGGATGACTCTTAATTTGGGTCTGTCTGATGTTTCCTCATGACCAAACTCTAGTGCAGGATGGAATTTAGAAACCACCATCTGGATGTCCAGTATGGTCATTGTGACCAGGGTGGCAGTGCATCGAGGCCCACTAAGAGAACAAAGTTAGGAAATATATGTATGTACATACACACATCTATACAGACATCTATAACAACAACCATTTCTATATTTATGTGAACATGTATACTAAAAATCTCACAAGTTCATACTGGTGCTTAAAATCTCAGTCTAATAGTTCAAGGTTCCTTTTAGCCTTCCTTTTTTTCATGCTTGTAAAATCCTTTTATACATAATGAGAAACCTGGTTCTCATTATCCTCAATCTATTTATTTGTTTACACCATCTTCCAAGTACCCCAGTCATCTGTTCCTCTGCCCCTTCCAATCCCCAGCCTCTCACCACTTGGCTTCTGCAGATGCCAGCATCTCTGCCCAGAATGGGAAATGAAAGGAACATAAGGATGGAAGAAAAATAAAGATAAAAAGAGCAGGGAAATTTCTTTATTTTTTAAGTCAGTTTGAGTCGGCTTTTCTGTTAATTGCAGCCTAAAGCATGCTAACTGATATAACCCACAGCACATTTTATTGCATTTATTTGTTTACAAGTACATGTATGCCACTTGAATATAAGCTCCTGAAAAGGAGGTCAATATCTGATCATCTGTATATCTCCAGTGGCTTCCACAATGCTTGTAGTATGGTAGGTGCTTGGTGCTAGTGACACAAAAATTATTAAGACATAATTGTTGTCCCCAAGGAGCTAGTAGAAATTGGTAAGACAATCAGATAATTTCTATAACAGACACATGTGGAAAATGCTGTGACACATAGGAAGAAATCATAAATCTAAATGAGACTTTGCCAGTATAAACAAATCAGAATTGTCTTCAGATAAATACGAATATTTTAAATATGTTTCTTTAACTTGTGTAAAAATTAGCTAGGAATTAGATGCTGGTCAAATAGCTGAACATTCTGAATGAATGGGTTAGAATTAGAATTAGAAGCTGAATAAATGGTTGCATAAAGCCCTTGAAAATGGTGAGACTGGTCAAATGGCACCTTCCCAGTGGTAAACCTATTTTAGTAGCATTTATTGGAAAACCTTGAAAGAATTTTGTATTTTCCAACAGGAAGAATCAGGACTAATCCAATTTCAACAACAAGACACCATCGACAATAGTAATAGCTTATACCTCCCTATCCTTTATATTAAGAAGTCTTTGGCTATGAGCACCAAGAGGGTAGGGAGTGTCTGCCTTGCTCATCAGTGTATCCTCAGCACCCAGCTCAACACTGAATGAAAAATGCATTCCCATTTATACTTTCTTTCATTCCTCAAAGTGCACTGGAAATGAAGGACGTCACATCTAGGATCAGCGATGCCTTTACTTTCTCTTTAAATAGATCTGAGTATCTGTAACTCTAAACTCAGCCACCTCCTGTTTGTCTGCTCCCATCTGCAGTTTCTTGAGTTGTCCTTCCATGGGTTTTTGAGACTCCCTATGCTTGGCTCCATATCTTTCCCTTTCTGCTGTTCACTTGATCTCCTTTCTTGTTGGTTAATCAATTTTTCCTGACTCATCTTCCCAGAAAAAGACCGTGAAATGCTTCAGGAGGCATTCTGTAGGTATTCCAAAACCAGGAAACATACAAAAAGCAAAGACAGAGAAAAGGGCCTACGGTTACAGAATGTGTGAGTAGCAGAGCCAGTATCAGACTCCAGGTCCCTGATCTTTTAGCTCCAGGGTCTTTTCAGGAGACCACATTGGAAAGGAAGCATAGAGGGCAATTTGCACATTTCTGTAAAGTTTTCAGAGAGTCTGCAACCAAAGTTGGTTCAATTATTACACATTTTATGTGCCTCCAGCAATAGCCTCACTTCACATGGTTAAACTATATAGTCAGGCAAGTAAATCAGTTCATTCGAGTTACTCTTTCTGTTTTGAAAACTTAAACAGTATGGTAAGTGGCAGTGATCAGGGCTAACAGCAAACACCCCAATAAAATATTAACTAATGCAGATCTGCTGTGTAAGTGGCTTGATGCACGGTAAATTGCATTTGCAGTTGGCCAAATGGAAAGTGATATATGTTGGGCCCAAGAATAATAAATATAAAGGGAGATCAATTGAACTGAACTAAAGTGGTTTGGTTTGGAAAGACGACATAGAGTTATATCTTCCAAACATGGCTGAAAAAAAGGACTCAATTAAAAAGTAAATTGGAAAACTGTAAAGTAGCTGACACAAATACAAGGTTAAGTTTATGGAAGTTATAAATGCTAAACAGTTTCCCTCTGATTCCAATTTCTGCCCACTTTGTGATCTTCTTGTGCCTTCCATTTCTTTTTATGAGTATTATTACTCAATGGGAGAACAATCAGTTATATCAGAGCCATTCATTGTAAAGTTTGTGTCAATTTTTATTGAAATAGGACAAAAACAGAGGAGTGTGTGTCTATAAGCATACATAAATAGGAAAGAAAAGCAAATTATTATGCTATCAGGGTACGAGGAGAAGTCTTTGAACTGAAGGGGAAAAAAGAAAAAAGCTCTCCCTGTGGAGAGAATAGAATGTGCTTCATTTCAATATCTATTACAATTATGAAAGAGCCAGAGCATTCCATGGCTTTGAACAGTCTTTGTGAACAGAGCTTTGTGTCGTGGCTGTGGTTATGATTTTCAGGCCCTGAGGCTGGTTCTTCAATAACTAGCAGAAGTAGTCAGGGCTTTGGGGATGGAGAGTGAAGTGAGGGTGAAAATCAGGCTACTCTTGCCAGGGTGATCATAAGAAACCCTTCAGGGGATTTTTATTTTAAATATAGGTTTTTGCACCCTTATGGAATCTGAACCTCCTGGGGCATGGTAGGGAGACAGCTACTAAATTAACTATCATTCCAATTTCAGAGCTTGAAAATTACAAATATGTAACTAGGACTAAGCTTGGTGCCAGGGATTGCTCTGATTGCAGGGATGTTGAAACTGGGGGAAAGAATGAGGTAGGAGATAAAAATCTCTGTCTCTGTCTCTCTCACTCTCTCTTAAATGAATACTCCGCCACTAGAATGTAAGCTTTTCTAGGCAAGGAAGTATCTTCATTAATTTTGGATCTCCAGCTATACAGTATTTGCTCCACACTGGCATCTGGTGAGTGGATCCTTTCTTGCTGATCTGGTCACTGCCTCTGTTGTCATCGCTTTGAAGTTTTTAGAATGCTGCATGGTTGCCCCGTGCCATCTAACCATGAAGCTATACAGGAGGAAACTCAGTCTTGATGTGCAAGGCTGGGGTCACCCCCTCTTCTCTCTCCCAGAAGAGCCCTTTTAGGGAATTGGATGGGAGATAAACTGCAAGCTGCTCTCTTTTATGAGACTTTTGGTTGTGTTATGTGCAAATTAGCCAAACCTAGTGTGTTCATTTCAATAGAGACTAACTATTTACATGAATATAAATGCCAACCCCAACTGGCTAACTGATGTAGAGCATAACATGTTTATAAATTAGTTTCCATATCTGTCCTGGGCATTCTTTCTTTATTACCAGACATTTTTTTTCTGTCATCATCTTTGTCTGCTAATGGTTGTTCCTTGATTCCCATCCTGCATACTTGAGATCCTCTTGCTCCTGTTCACAGCCTTCACTTAGCTTTTTGATTCTAATCTGAAAAGTGAAACTATTGCTAACATTTTATATGGTTAAGTCTTTTCAACACTGCAAACATATACACACAATGGCAGTCATAGATTACAGACAAGTTTGAAATTACTGAACTAAAGCTAAGCTACACAACTGGTCTGCCCTAGAAGTATGCAGAGAATGTGTTAGTGTCAAATATGAGCCCACAGTTGAGTTTTGTTCGTCCTTCATAGTAGTATGTATATATGGTAGTGTTTGTGTGTGTGTGTGTGTGTGTGTGTGTGTATTAGTTGCTAACTTTAAAAGAGTGAACATTTTAACATAAAACCAATTTTCTCTATATTCAGCTTCTCTAGGGAAAATGTCAAACTCAAAGTAACAGAGAGTAGAACAGTGGTTACTAGGGACTGGGAGATGGAAGAAAAGGGGAGATATTGATCAAATGGTACAAACTTTCATTAAGAAGATGAATGAGTTCTGGAAACCTAATGTACAGCATGGTGATTAGGGTTTATAATGTATACTTAAAATTTTCTAATGGAATAGATCTCAACTATTCTTAACACACACACAAGCACACATGTACACACAATGGTGTCTGTGATGATGAATATATTAATTAGCTTGATTATGGTAATCATTTCACAATGTGAATATATATCAAAAGATGAATTTTAATTTGACAACCATACCTCAATTAAGAGAAAAAAGAAAATGGGAAGATTCACGGAATGAATTACAGCAGCCTCATTTATTTATTTATTTATTTATTTATTTATTTATTTTTTGAGACGGAGTTTCACTCATGTTAACCAGGCTGGAGTGCAATGGCGCGATCCCGGCTCACCGCAACCTCCGCCTCCTGGGTTTAGGCAATTCTCCTGCCTCAGCCTCCTGAGTAGCTGGGATTACAGGCACGCACCACCACTTCATATGTGCTCTCACATTTTCAGAGTTGGCCTACATAATTCATTTACATTTCCTGCCTGGTAGGCCTTTCAAGTTGCCACCCCCAATTCGAAAAAGCTGTCTTGGTCTCTTACCTGGCTTTGAAGGTCTCTTGCTGTGAGTTCTTCCCTCCAGTCACCAGCCCTTTAGTAATGAGCATATATCCATTTGTTAGCAATGAGCCCTTGAAGGCAGTGCAGATTCAGATTCAGCAATCATCAGCTGCGTTGCATGACTCAGTCCCTGCACTTTCTCTAGAAGAGACTAGAGAAAGTGCTCTTAAGGACACTCACCTGGTATCCTTAAGACTTGCTGTTAAGCTTGAACTTCCATGGCTACTTCCAGCATGTGTCCAATTCCCCAGAGTCCTTTAAAGGCTTATTCTTATAATAAAAAGTTGTGACCAGAGCTGGTAAAGATCAAGCAATGAAGTTGAACTCTCTGTATTTAACTCTTGGGGATGCCCAAAGCTGTTAGAGAAAAGGCCTTTTCATAGATACACACCACAGACCTCCTCCCTCGGACACTTTGGTTGGCAGGAATGAGCAGTAAAGGCTTCCTCTTCTTCGTTCAGGAAGTATTTATTCTTATGTTACTATTTCTTTTTTAACTTTTATTTTAGGTTCAGGAGTATCAATGCAGGTCTGTTACATAGGGAAGCTGTCCTCTCCCCCCTCCCAGCATCTATGTTTAAGTAGGTCTCAGTGTCTGTTGTTCCACGTCTAGTGTCCAGGTGTTCTTTTTGTTTACCTCCTACTTAAAAGTGAGAACATGCAGTATTGGTGTTCTGTTCCTGTGGTAGTTTGCTTAGGATAATGGCCTCCAGCTCCATCCATGTTGCAGCAAAGGCCTCTGTCTCATGCTTTTGTATGGCTGCATAGTATTCCATGTTGTATATATATCAGGTTTTCTTTATCCAGTCTACCACTGATGGACTGATAGGTTGATTCCACATCTTTTCTATTGGGAATAGTGCTACAATGAATATATGCATACATGTGTTTTTATGGTAGAATGATTTATGTTCCTTTGGGTATAGACCCAATAATGGGATTGCTGGGTTGAGTGGTAATTTTAAGTTCTTTGAGGAGTCACCACACCACTTACCACAATGGCTAAACTAATTTATACTCCTACCAGCAGTGTATAACATTCTCTTTTCTCCACAACCTCACCAGCATCTGTTATTTTTTTGACTTTTTAGTAATAGCCATGGTGACTGGTATAAGATGGTATCTCATTGAGGTTTTGATTTGCATTTCTCTAATGATTAGTGATGTTGAACATTTTTTCATATGCTTGTCTTTAGTTTTGTTCATGTGATGAATCACATTTATTGATTTGCATGTTGAACCAACCTTGCATCCCGGGTATAAAGCCTACATGATTGTGATGGATTAGCTTTTTTTTTTTTTTTTTTTAATTATGCTACTGGATTTGGCTTCCTAATATTTTGTTAAAGATTTTTGCATTGATGTCCATCAAGCATATTGACCTTAACTTCTTTTTGTTGTTGTGTTTCTGCCAGATTTTGGCATCAGGATGATGCTGGCCTTATAGAATGAGTTAGGGAAAAGTCCTTTCTCCTCAGTTTTTTGGAATAGTTTCAGTGGTACCAATGAATGATACCAGTTCTTTATACATCTGATAGAATTTGGCTGTGAATCCATATGATTCTGGGCTGCTTTTGGTTGTGAGTTTTTCTTTTTTATTACTCATTCAGTTTCTGAACTCATTATTAGTTTGTTCAGGGATTCAATTTCTTCCTATTTCAGTCTTGGGAGGAACTATGTGTCTAGGAGTTTATTGATTTCTTCTAGATCTTCTAGTTTGTGTGTATAAAGGTGTTCATAGTAGTCTCTGATAGTTTTTTTTTAATATTTCTATGGGATCAATTGTGACATCCCTTTGCTATTTCTAATTATGTTTCTTTGGATCTTGTCTCTTTTTTCTTTATTAGTCTAGCTAGTGGTTTATCTATCTTAATAATTTTTTCAGAGAAACAACTCCTGGATTCATTGATCTTTTGCGTAGTTTTTTGTTGTGTCTCAAATTCTTTCAGTTCAAGTCAGATTTTGGTTATTTATTGTATTCTGCTAGCTTTGGCATTGATTTCCTCTTGCTTGTCTGGTGTTTGTGTTTTTGCTGTTATGTTGTTAATTTGAGACTTTTCCACCTTTTTGATATGGGTATTTAGTGCTATAAACTTCCCTCTTAACTCTACCTTAGTTGTGTTCCAGAGATTCTAGTATGTTGTATCTTGTTCTCATTAGTTTCAAAGAATTTATTGATTTATGACTTAATTCCATTATTTACCCCAAAGTCATTCAGGAGTAGGTTATTCAGTTTCCATGTAATTATATGGTTTCGAGTGATTTTCTTAGTCTTGATTTCTAATTTTATTGTGCCATAGTTTGAGAGTAGTTGTTATGATTTCAGTTATTTTGCATTTGCTGAGAAGTATTTTATGTCTGATTATGTGGTTGATTTTAGAGCATGTGCCATGTGGCAGTGAGAATGTATATTCTGTTGTTCTTTGGTGGAGAGTTCTGTAGATGTCTATCAGGTCCATTTGATTCAGTGCTGAGTTCAGGTTCTGAATATCTTTTTAAATTTTCTTCCTTGATAATCTGTCTACTGTCATTAGGGTGTTAAAGTCTCCCATTATTATTGTGTGATAGTCTAAATCTCTTTGTAGGTCTCTAAGAATGTGCTTTATGATCCTGGGTGTTTCTGTGTTGGGTGCATATATGTTTAGGATAGTTAGATCTTTTTGTTCAATTGAATGATTTACTATTTTATAATGCCCTTTTTTATCTTTTTTGATCTTTATTGGTTTAAAATCTGTTTTGTCTGAAATTAGGTTTGTAACCAACCTCTGCTTTTTTTTATTTTCCATTTTCTTGGTAGATTTTTCTCCATCTCTTTATTTTGAGCCTATGGGTGTCATTGCATGTGAGATGGGGTTGAAGACAGCATACCATTGGCTTCTGCGTCTTTATCCAGCTTGCCACTCTGTGCATTTTAATGGTGGCATTTAGCCCATTTACATTCAAGGTTAGTATTGATATGTGCAGGTTTGATCCTGTCATCATGTTGTTAGCTGGTTATTATGCAGATTATTTTGTAGTTGTTTTATAGTGTCACTGGTGTATGTACTTAACTGTGTTTTTGTAATGGTTGATAATGGTCTTTCTTTTTCGTATTTAGCACTTATTTCAGAACCTGTTGTAAGGTAGGTCTAGCAGTAAGGAATTTCCTCAGCATATTCTTGCCTAAAAAGGATCTTATTTATCATTCACTTATGAAACTTAGTTTTTCTGGATATGAAATTCTTAATTGGAAAATTTTTCTTTAAGATTGCTGAATGTAGGCCCCTAATCTCTCTGGCTACTATGGCTTCTGCTGAGAGGTCTGCTGTTAGCCTGATAGGTCTCCCATTATAGGTGAACTGCCCCTTCTCTCTAGCTGTTTTTAACATTTTTTCTCTCATTTGGAACTTTGAGAATCTTATGATTATGTGTCTTGTGGATGTCTTCTTGTGTAACATCTTGCAGGAGTTATCTACATTTTCTGAATTTGAATATTGGCCTCTCTAGCGAATTTGGGAACGTTTTCATGGACGATATCCTCAATCTTGTTTTTCATGTAGCTTCCTTTCTCCCATTCTCTTTCAGGGACACCAATGAGTCATAGATTTGGTCTCTTTACATGATCCCATATTTCTTGGAGGTTTGTCTCT
This sequence comes from Cebus imitator, assembly GCF_001604975.1. NCBI lineage: Eukaryota > Metazoa > Chordata > Mammalia > Primates > Cebidae > Cebus > Cebus imitator. Next base: position 234,350 of record NW_016107906.1, read on the forward strand.
TCCTTTTTCTTTATTTTTGTCTGACTGATTTATTTCAGAGAGCCAGTCTTCAAGCTCTGAAATTCTTTCCTCGGTTTGGTCTATTCTTCTGTTAATATTGCAATTGCATTATGAAATTCTTGTAGTGTGTTTTCTCAGCCCTATCAGATCAGTTGGATTCTTTTTTATAATGACTGTTTCATCTATCTGCTCCTGTATTGTTTTGTTATGATTCTTAGATTCCTTGGATTGGGTTTTGACATTTTTTTCTGAATGTCAGTGATCTTCATTCTTATCCATATTCTCAATTCTAATTCTGTCATTTCAGCCGTTTCAGCCCAGTTAAGAAGCCTTGCTGGGGAACTAGTGCAATTGTTTGGAAGAAAGAAAACACTCTGACTTTTTGAATTGTTAAAGTTCTTGTGCTCTTTCTTTTTAATCTCTGTGGGCCAATTTTCCTTTAACTGCATTATAAATTGAGTACAGTCTGTAGCCTTCTTTTCTGGAAGCTTTCAGAAGGCCAAGACTTTATGTAGGGTCTTTATCTGTAGCTTGATTCTTGTCCTTGGTTTTACAGGGTGTATATTAGCAAAGTATTTTGGGGGTTGAAGTTTTGGACTGCGATCCTGTAGATGATGCTTAAGTGTAATGGCCAGTTCACTTAGGATAACTGAAACTCCATACCAATTGAACAAGTCTGTATTTCCTCCTCCCCCCAGTCCCTGGCAACACCATGAGAGGAGCACACACTAGCTGCTTCCATATACCTCCATAAGCCATCTTCCATATACTCTCTAGAGAGTATCTGAGAACTGTGGTGGGAACCACAGGTAGTGTTGATGAAGAGAAGTAGGATGCTGATGAGGAAAGAACAGATTCAGTATTGGGCAGTCTGTAGAGAATTGTTCCTTTTGGGGCTGGGAAGGTACTCTCTTATATGGAAAGATGGTCATGCAGGGATGATATTCTTTGCAGGGAGGTAGCACTCATCAACTTGAGGTGAGATCACATGTTATTTTGTGTATCTGCCAGCCTTCCTGACTTCCCTATACTTGCCTTTCTTCCCCGAAGAGATACAATCTTACACTCTACAAACAAACAAACAAAAAACCCAACATTCTCCCACCCCAAAAATCCTATGCAAATGGTCTGTTATTTATTAGAACAAAATATTTACCCAGGAGGGTAATGTGATGGTGAGGAGGGTGTTGCATGGGGCCAGCAAGAGGATGGGGAGAAGGAAGTTAAAAGATCAAAAACGCAAAAAAAAAAAAAAAAGATAAAAACTTAGCATGAACATAAATGGGAAACTGGAGGAGACACACTAAAGCCAGAGAGATATTTTTAAATGCAAAATTGATCATGTCACTTCCTGGCTGAATGAGCTCACGTCAACCCTGTTCGTTAGAAATATGACATGATGCACAAATGGGAGCCATCTATGTAATTTAAAACTTTCTAGTAGCTACATTAAAGAAGGAAAGAGACAGATAAAATTTATTTTAAGAATATATTATATATAACCCAATATAGTCAAATATTACAATTTCAAGTCAATATAAAAATTATTAATTCGATATTTTACATACTTTTTCATATAAACATTTTATGAAAATTTCCATGAAATATTTTATACTTGAGCATCTCTCAGTGTGAGCCACCCGTATTTGAAGTCCATGCAGGCACTTAGGTTTAGCGGCTACCATATTGGACAGCATAGCTTTTGATGATTTCCCATTGCCTTTAGGACAAAATCTGAAATCTTTTATATGATTTAGTAGGTTCTTGATCTAACTGTCTTTTTTGTCTTACATTATGCCATGCTTGTTTTCTTTGTCTTTGCTGTAGGTATAATGAATTTCTGTTTGTTGAATTGTTTTTCTCAAAAATACCCCGGCCCTTGAGAATATGAATTCATTTGCTGAAAAACTCTACCTCTCATTTTTTGCCTGAATTACTCCTACTTATGCATATGTATTTATATATATTGATTTAAATCTTTTTTGGGTTTTTCATTTATTCTTAATCTGTTTTTATTCTGTCATCACCCCTATACTATATGACTTATTGTCACTCTTCAGTGTGTTTTACCCTCTAGATTCTAGAGAAACGATGATCTTCTCTTATTTACTCTTTTCAAAGATTTAAAAAAGTATTTCACTTGTTTATTTTTTCTGTTAGATATTCTTCTCTTCCAAACAATACCCAAATTAAGTTGATGAAAATTTGCATATTTGCAATTCCTGAGGCCTTCCACCAAGAATAGTGTTACGGCTTCTTATATGACTTTTCAGTATTTTCTTTTTTCATGACACACTCTTCCCTCTTTCCTTTTGAAATACCACATAACGCAGCATGAATTCTCCAGAAAGACAACTTTGAGACAAGATCAGCATACAGGAAGTGATATAGGAGTGCTGTTGGGATTCAATACCTATGGGGAAGGGAAGGCAATAAAAAGGAACAGAAGGAGAAGTTGGGCTGGGATGCATGTCCACAAAAACTTTGACCAACCCCATGAAACTGAACAGGCCCTTCGGAGTTGTCCTGAGTGGTGGTGAGGAGCCTGTGCCTTTAGACCCACTGGACCACCACTGGACATGGCTGTCCCTGAGGAGGGCATGTGACTGCAGTCAGATAACTCCAGCTGCAGGTAAGTCCCCGGTGAGAAGTTGGGGTAGGGGAATAAGTCCTTTCTTTCTGAAGGGGAGTCTGGGTGGCAGACACATCATGACACCCACTATACCCGAATTTTTCTGGTGTACCTCCTTCCTTTCTGGCTGCTCAGTCTTTGCAGGCTCTTTGCAGGCTTTTTTCCCCCTCCACCCAAAATCTAAATATTTAAGTGTTCCCAGGCTCTTACATAGTCCCAGTCTTTCTTTAGTCAGTATGTCCTGAATGATGTTATACATTCTCCTAGTGGACTCAAAGTTGACTTTAGATGGCATACAGGCAAACATTTTTCCTTTAATAGTTATATATTTATTATACTTCATGTTAAATTATAATGTTGCTATCATATTAAACAGGACATTTCACAGTTATGATTGCTTTGGAAGACATGAAAGAGGGTATTTAAGTGGACATTTTAGAAAAATGATTTCTACAAAAAGTACGTAGATATGCTACAAGATATGGCAACTATTGTGGCTCAGTTTGGACCGCTATGCTGGGTGATTTCATCCTTTTCCTGGATTAAACCATTGACGTGCTGACAGCTCCATTTATATCTTTAGCTTAAATCTCTTCTTGGAGTTCAGGCTCTTAGGGTTGACTGCCTACTTGACAGCTCCTCTTAGATGTCCCACAATCATTTTAAATTTACTATCTTCAAAACTGAACTCTTGAGCTCTCTTCCTCGAAATTCTTTTTGTCCAGTCTTTGCCACTTCACAGAGACCTGTGTTGTTCAAGCCAGAAACCTGGACGACTTCCTTGATTTTTTTCCTGTTTCACCTCGTACACATTATCTCTAAGAATTCCTTTTATTTGCAATATATTACCTAAATATGCCCTCCTCTCTCTGTCTCCATTGCTAGCACTTTATTCTGAGCCATGATCATTTCTCCTGTGCTATGTCAATATTTTCCTTAACGATCTCCCTGTTTCCACTCTCCCTTCTCTAGCTCATCATGCATGCTGCTGCCGAAGTGATTTTTTAAAAACCATAAACCTGATAATATAACTGTTTCATCTATTGCTCATCAATGACTTCCTATTGCACTTCAAATAAATCCAAACTGTTTAATATGGCCTCGAAGCCCATTCTCATTTTCCCCTCCAGCTTCATTTGGCACCATTATCCTCTTTGCCCACTAATTTCTAATGACATTGGCCTCCTTTCTGTTCCTGAAACACTTCTAACTCTTTTTGAACCCAGGGCTCTTGCTCACATTGTTTCTCCTTCTTGAAATACCGTTCTCTCTGCTCTTTGTGTACGTGGACTTTTCTGATACTTCAAATCTCACCCTAAACATGACCTTCTGTTACAGTCTCTTTTAACCAGCCTATTCTAGACCCATCCCTGGAGTATTTGTTAGCACGGCCCTGTATTTATTTGATTTCTAATGTTTGCCATTATTTTAATTAAAGATTTATTATTTGCTTATTTTTATTGTCGTTCCCTTTAGACTATAAGTTCCATGAGATTTCTCCATTGTCTACCTGGCATTTGTGACAGTGACCAGCAGGCCAGGTTCTCGAAAAATATTTGTCAGTGAATTAATGAGTCAATAGAATAAATATATTTATTGAAGTATTCTTTAATATTCCCCAGAATTTTTTTTTTGCTTTTTCTTAATGGAGGTCTTGCCATTTACTAGTGAGGAGGGAGAAAAGTTTTATCTCCTGTGTGGCCTTGGAGGCAGTCTCATTCTCTTTTCTAGGGTCTTTGTTATGAGCTATCAGCAGGCCTATGTTGGCTCAACAGGACAGCAATTTATCTGGTTGATACAGACAGTGCTGATTTTCAAGATCCTGGTTGAAGTGGGGATGCCTTAGCTTGGTGCCCTGTTCTAATGAGACTCTTTCCAAGAACACAGAGATCACGTAATTGCAGTCAGTTGGTGTCTGTGCCCCTCCCTCACTATACAAATAAGTAAAGAAACCTGGGGCCAGGGCCCTCTTCTGGAGCACAGCCCAGCCCTAGCATGACTCTCAATGGGATAATGAGAGCTTGGGGGATCAGATGGATAGATTCTGCTCACTTTGCTTATGTGCCCTTGCACTTAGCACAGCAATTTGTTAGGTATATTACTAGAAATTGATGTTTGCCATTCCATTACTAATGGGATATTTTTTGATTATATATTCTCATTCATTTCTGTTGATATGTAGACAAACTATTGGTTTTTTACCTTTTTTTGTTCTTGCCTATCATCCAAAATTCTCATTTGTTTAAATAGCTTTTCAGTTGATTTGTTTGGCATTTCTAGGTACATGTGTATATATCACACCATCTGTAAATAATGACTTTTTTGTCACCTCCTTTCTAATGATTATACATCTTATTTCTTTAATTGTTATATTTTGATCTCTAGAATTTACAGAATTACATCAGATGACAGTAGCAACAATAAGCATCATTGTCTTATTTTTGATTTGAGTGGAAATGCCGCTGGTGTTTTATTGATAAATAGGACACTGATTGACATAACTAGTCTTTACTACATCAGAAATGCCTTCTTTTTTTCCTACTTGACTAATTTTTTTTTCAGTAGGTATTTTCAAACGTTAGAAAGGCTGTCTCATTTTAGGTTTTTAATGATTTATTTTATTAAAAAATTGACAAATAAAATTATATGTTTGTCATGTACAACATGACGTTTTTAAAACATATGTACCTTGAAGAATGCCTTCATCAAGCTAATTTACATATGTTTTATTTTACATAGCTATTGTTTTTGTAGTGAGAATACTTATGACCTACTCAGAATTTCTTAAGAATGTAATTTTTGTAGTGCATTTTCTATAGCTAAAACAGAATACTATAGACTGTGTCATTTATTTAAAAAAGAAATTTATTTCTTAGAGCTTTGGAGGCCGGGGAGTCTGAGCGCAAGGTGCTAACATCTGGTGAGGGTCTTCTTGCATCATAACATGGTGCAGGGTATCCCATGGTCAGAGGGCAAGTGTGTACCAGCTCAGATCTCTCTTCTTCTTATAAAGCCACGAGTCCCATCATGGGGACCCCACCCTTCTGACTATAGCTAACCTAATTACTTCTCAAAGGCCCTACCCTCAAATGCCATCGACATATGAATTTGGAGATTAATTTCCAACACATGGAATTTGGGGGATACATTCAAACCATAGCAGCAAAATATCACTCTTAATGATAGTCACCATGTTGTGTAATAGATCTCTTGAATTTATTTCTCCTATCTAATTGAAATTGTGTGTTATTGATCAACATCTCCTCACTCTTCCATCACCACCTCAGCCCATGGTAATAAGCATTTTACTCTGTTTCTATGAGATCACCTTTTTCAGATTCCACATATGAATGAGGTCATATGATATTTGTCTTTTTGTGGTTGGCTTATTTCATTTAATATATGTCCTCAAGATTTATCTATGTTGTTGTGAATGACAAGATTTTATTCTTTTTTATGGTCAAATAGTATTCCATTGTGTATATATGTCACATTTTCTTTTTCTGTTCATCCATTAATGAACATTTGGGTTGATTCTATATCTTGGCTATTGTGGATAATGCTGCAATGAACATAGGAGTGCCACTATCTCTTTGACATGCTGATTTCATTTAGTGTAGATATGTACCCAGTAGTGAGATTGCTGGATCATACAGTATTTTTATTTTTAATTTGGGGAACCTCTGTACTACTTTCAGTAACAGCTGTGCTAATTTATATTTCTATTAACAGTGTGCAAGGGTTCCCTTTCCTCCACATCCTCACCAAGACTTGTTGTCATTTGTCTTTTTGATAAAAGCCAACCTAACAGGTGTGAGGTGATACCTCACTGTGGTTTTAATTTGCATTTCCCTGATGAGTAGTGATATTGAGAATTTTTTCATACACCTGTTCACCATTTAAATGTCTTCTTTTGAGAAATATCTGTTCAGGTGCTTTGTCTATTTTTAATCTGGTTAATTTGTTTCCTTGCTATTGAGTTGTTTTAGTTCCTTGTATATTTTTGATATTACCCACTTATCAGATGTGTGGTTTACAAATATTTCTCCTCATTCCATAGATTGGCTCTTTACTCTGTTGTTTCCTTTGCTATACAGATGCTTTTTATTTTGACATAATATTATTTATCTGTTTTTGCTTTTGTTGCCTGTACTTTTGGGGTCATATCCAAATAATCATTGCCCAGATCCATGTCATGAAGCATTTTCCCTAATTTTCTAGGAGTTCAATAGTTTCAGGTTTTCAGGTCTTATATTTCAGTTTTTAACACATTTTGAGTTAGTTTTTGCATATGGTGTGCAATAAGGGTATAGTTTCAGTCTCCGGTATGTGGATATCCAGTTTCTCCAACACCATTTATTGAAGGTTCTCCTTTTCTCATTATGTGTTTTTATTATCTTTGTCAAAACTCAGTTGTCTGTAAATGTATGGGGTTCATTTTCTGGTCTCTCTGTTCTGTTCCTTTGGTCTATGTGTCTGTTTTTATGCCAGTACCATGCTGTCTTGATTATTATAGCTCTGCAGTATATTTTGAATTCAGGTAGTGTGATTCCCCTAGCTTTATTCTTTTTGCTTAAGATTTCATTGGTTATCTGGTGTCTTTCATGGTTCTACACAGATTTTAGGATTGTTCTTTCCTATATCTGTGAAGAATGTCATAAGAATTTTGGTAGGGAACACTTTGTCATTTTAGATTGAATCTGTTTTTATGTGACTTCTTCCTTTTGGTTTCCTTTCATAGGTAAGTGTGTTTTTTGCCCATGTGTCTGATATTTGTGATCCTACTATGCTTCCCTTTTCTCCTCAGGATTCCTCCTGCTGTGCCAAATGGACTTGATTTTTAGACCTTTCATATAAGTTACTCTCTGGACCTCCTCAAGCTCTTGATGTCTGTTTTAACTTATGGCTGGTTAACTCTGCAATGTCAATTATTTTCCTTCCTGGAAAATGTGTATGGAATTATCTCTAGGGTTCTAAATCCCTTACTCGTAGAAATACAATGGGTAGTCCCTTGGGAATACAAGGAAAGCTGGAGGAGAATAATGACCTTTGTTCTGAGAGTTTCAGACTTTAGAGCAGGAGTCAGAGTACCCATGATTTCCAAATGCCATAGAATCAAAACAAGGCTCTGACTCTCAAAATAAATTCTATAATTTTAGAGTCATGAAAATAAATATCATTCATGGCAAAGCATAAGCATCGAGATAGGAAGTTATGAAATATGTTTTAAAGAAGTTGCCATAAGGGGTTTCAAATGTTCATAGCCTCAAAATCCATGAAGCAAAATGAAGAATGGCTCCAAAACCTGACACAAGAAAAATATGACCTGCCCATAGGCATCAGTAGCAGAGCTATTGAGCAATCCTGGGAGAAGGTTCTTACCTGTAAACCCTATGAATTACTCTATATTTTTGACAGTCATAACATAACACTTTTTGTTCTGGGTTTATTTTCATGCCAGCAAATTTTTCTATGGATGGAATACATAGGCTACTTACACCACCTTAAAGGCTTATTTCAGGACAACTGGGAACAGGAGGAAAGAAATGTAAACTTCCTATCTCTGTCTTCACACTTCTATCCTATTCTAGAGACATGTGTCCAACTGGCTTTTAGGTATTTCTCATTGACTGTCACAATAGCTACATTACTGTCAACATTTATTTCTCCCTTGGTTGAACTTGCTTCCTCTACCCTATTCCTTGTTTGATGGTAGCAGAAACTGCTACTTGTTTCTACTGTATCCTTCTAACACCATGACAAAATATTTATTAACTGAGAAAATGGCCACCCCCAAAATATCTACCTTTTTCAGCCCCCTTTGCTTATTTTTTCTAGTAAGATATAAGTGAAAGTATCATGTGCCAACTTTTGGGAGCCCTGTTTAAATGACAGCCATTGAAAGCACTCTTCCTTCTTCATTTTTTCTTCCTCCCTGATGGCTGGAATAAGGAGAGGGTGGTTGGAACTGGAACTTATGCAGCAACCTGGGGCCAGGAAGTAACCTTGAGAGGAGAGTCTTTGCATGGAGGATTAACAGACAAAAGGAGTTTGTCCCAACATTGTAGGGTATTGTATCAGTCCTGGATTGCCTAGCTCTGGACTTCTTGAGAGAGATACAAATTTCTGTGTTGCCACACCTATTATTTTGGGGTTGCTGTTACTTTTACTATGATTGCAGCTGCTCTCTAAGCCTAACTAAGGCACCTGGTAAAATGCTTCACCATCATCCTTCTTGTCATCCTAAACAGGAAACTCATAGTCATCCTGTTACCTAATTGCTCACTGAAGCCTAGGAGTTATAATCCAGAAAAGTGTCTTGAATTCAGCCATAACTATCATCTCTTGCCAAGACTGTAGTCACATATTCTTAATAGTTCACTCTGCTGCTAGGCTTTTCTCTCTGTATCCCATCTTCCATACTTTCTAATAAATTCGCATCCTATTACTATTTTGTATATACCTATCAATTATCCTCAAGATAAAAAGGAAGCATTGGGACTGCCATTCAAGACCTTTTGCCAAATTCCTCTAACTTATTGCTCCAGAGTCTTTCTGTCATCACCTTCAACCAGTACGACTACTACAAATGCCTTATCCCTTACCCAGTTCACTCTTTTTTATGTCTGCCTGCCTGTGCACAGGTACTTTTCACTGCCAGGATTTTTTCCCCATCTTTTATCTTTCTGGAAAACACCCCCTAATCATTCAAAATACAGCTCATATATTGTAGTACCAATAATAGGCGACATTTTCTGAGTGCTTTCCAGGTCCCAGGCAATGTACTCCACATCTGATTCAGTAGGTATGTAGTAAGGCTTGACTTTCTGCATTTTTAACAGGCTCCCTGGTGAAGCTGATGCTGCTGATGTGTCAATCACACTTTGAGCACCCCAAAGCTAGCTAGAGTGCCCTTTCCCTCTTAGTCTTGGTAAATCCTTCCAAATTCACACACTGAATATGAGCACCACCTCTTCTAGCAATCACTGGACTCCTTTCTGTCTAGTGAGAAGAGACAGTGACACTATTTCTGTATTCTCAGCTTCTCACTCCCTACCTGGAACACATTCTTGCTGAGTGAATGCTGACTGTTCAGTTAGTGGGCAGAGTATTTACAGCCTTGGCCAAAGAAATGTGCATGGTGCAAGGAGACATAATTCTACCCACAAACTAACTGTTTGTGAGCCTCTTCTATGTGAAAGGAACTGTGACTGGAGCTTGGGATGCAGAAAAGAGAAAGATACAGTTCCTGGCCACAAGTTCCTACGGAGAAGCTAGGGAGACAGACCAGTGTATAGATCACTATGCCACATAGCATAGGCATAATGCTATAGTTCCCTCTTTGGAATGCTCATTGTTTATAAATCAATTTTGCCTTGCATCATACCTATACAATGTTGCATCATACCTATGCAAGGCAAAATTGATTTATCAACAGTGAGCATTCCAAAGAGGAAACCATTTATGTTTCATGGATGTTTGGGGATGTGTTCATGATCATATGAATTAAGACTTGAAGAAATAATAGATGTTCAACAGGAGATTGTAACTAGAGATGTTTCAGACAAAGGTAACAGGATGAGAAAAGTCTGTGGCCCTTAGTGTCTCTGTGCCTCACTGCAATGTTCATGATTCATTAGTGCTCCCATTTGCCACATATTCCTATGGCTCTACCCTTTTTCACTGCAGCTCTTTCTCCCTTCTTTTTCTTATTTCTCAGATTTCAGGTAAATGAGTGCTATGTTATTGTAGGTACAATCTTGAGTCAGCTCTAATCTATTTAAAAAATAAGTTGGAAATGCAACACTCATACTATTGTTAAATAGTGTATGGAACTTCTCACAATATATTTAAATATAGCAATGGCTTAGCACTGCAGCTGAAAACTGATTAGTAAATGCAAGGAAGGATGAGGGTGGACACTTTAGGGGGCATTGTCAAGAAATAAAGTGGTAGTGTACTCTAGATTCTCACTCATACAGGTTGGTCTGGGAAGCAACATCAAATTTACTGTTCACTATCTGTATGTCCTTGGGCATAGCAGATATAAAGCTTTGTGACAATTAAATGAGTTGATAAGTTAAACGCTTAGAATGATTCCAGGCTCATGGTACACATGCAATGATTGCTAGCCACTATTATTCCAGCATACTTGGTGTGTAGACAGGCCTATCTTACTAATTATTGTCCAACTCAAGCCCTTTGAAAGTAAAAGGGTGATCTCTAAGCACAATAGGATAACAGGCATAAACCAAGACAGCCTGACACACTGAAATATGTAGTTACCTTAAGTGTAAGTTACATTGTAGGAGACATCATTGAACAAGTGAGTTGGGGTCATTTGTTGATTATTCATCTCTTGGAAGCAAAAATTAGGCCTATTCTGTCAAATTTTGGTTTTAACATTTGCATGTGTACTACTTGGCTAGGCAAAAATGATAATCACAGTAGTTACCATTTACTGAGTGCTCACTTTGTGGTTTCTGAGTTACATTCTTGTTGACCCTCGCACTGACTCTGCAAGGTAGCTATTATTGCTGTATTTATTCCCTGTGGCTGCCCAAACAAATGACCACAGACTTTGTGGCTTAAAACAACAGAAGTTTATTCTCTCATAGTTCTGGCTAAAGTCTGAACTCAGGGTGTTTACAGGGCCACACTCTCTGAAGGCTCGAAGGGAGAATTTGTTCTTTTCCTTTTGCAGCTTCTGACTTGTGGCCACATCACTTCAGTCTCTGCTTCTGTGGTGATATTGACTCCTTCCCCTCTATGTGTCTTTTCCTCTGTGTGTCTGTCTCAAAACTGCCTCTATTCTCTCGTATAAGGACGTGTTCAATTACATGCAGGATCATTCAGAATATCCACAATAAGTTCCCCCTTTCAAGATCCTTAATTTAGTTATATCTTTTGCCATATAATGTAATATTCATTTCTTTTCCCTATAAGGTAATATTCACAGGCTTTGAGAATTAGAATGTGGATATACCTTTTGGGGACCCACCATTCAACTCACTACAATTCACATTTTTACAGGTAAAGAAAGTAAATCTCAGAGGAGTTCATTAACTGTCCTGATATTGCACAAGTAGAAAGAGGATGCACCACAATTACAAACTCTCTCTCTGCTTCAGAGCCCATATTCTTTCCAGCAAATTTACCACAGTGTTGCTTAAAGGCCAAATTTACCATTAAAGGTCCAGGTTGGCAGAAGATACCGTATTTAATATCAGAGAACTAAAGTTCACTGTAACAGCACATGCTTACAAAAGGATTATACAAGCCTCAGAAAGGAAGAGGTTAGACTCCCAATTATCTATCACCTTATGTGAAAGCTGTATGATTTCAGCATAACATTATATGACACCCTCAAACTGGAAGTATATGGATAAGCATTTGTAAGCCTTCAAAAATGAAAAAATAAAATGGGAAGCATAGAAAAATAATTTCTGCAAGTCTTGTACATTGCTTTAGATTGCCTTAGCATTATGAGTAGCTCACATGGAACTACTCCTAGCTGATGCTGCATTAAATATTTATCTAGTAAACAATTATGGTGTGTCTTCGTGCCGGTCACTGCGCCAGTGGCAAGGAGAAACAGGATAATGTGGATCATGCAACGGAGTATTAGAAGAGATATATTATTGGATATTTAGAAGAGATATTATTTAGAAGAGATATATTCTAGGATGCTGGTAAATCTCTCATTTTCTTAGAAATATTACTACATATAATTGCTTCAATAACATTTATATACAGCAAAAAATATTACACACAGTCACAAGTAAATTGCAACAAAGTGGAACTGAAATATGGATACTGAATGGTTGGATAGCCTCCTCACTAATTAATAAATTTCCAAGCTTAAGAAGCTCCAGATCCCAAAATGTACCTCAACACAATGACAAGTGTGACATGCCATGGACTCTTAAAATTGCTCCCAAATAATCGGAATGTAAACCTTCAGTTTGCAAGTGCATTTTCCCTAATGTGGCTTTGAGGTTACTGGCCTATATGGATATTGAACAAGAAAAAGTAACATTGAGCTGTATCCAGTGATGGCTCAGTCCTTAGAAGGAAGGAAAACCATATTCAAATCAAAAATTCAACAGATTCAAAACAGATTGACATTTTTGCCATCTTCTATTTCGCCTGTGGAACAAACTTTATTGTTAAGTTTTTCACAGAATGAGCTATGAATCCTAAGCAAAGAGACAGATGCAATGAGGTTTTGATGTTTTTCATATTTTATTTCAACAAAATTTTTGAAAATAACTCAAGTGATTTGGTTTATTTATTTTTTCTTGAGTGCTCTGCCTTCTCTTGTCAGCTTGGAAAGTGATAGGGAGAGGGACCCAGAGGAGCAGACCTCAGCACAGGTGCTGATGTTGCTGGGGATGGAAGGATGGTGGATGTGAGGTGGCAGAGAACACCAGTTGCTCAGATTTCATGAGAACAAGAACTAGCTCTCCCTCAAGAGTATCCCAATACAAAACAATCAATGCCACTCATAAGAGATACTTGGAAAACAGCCAGAACATGAATTTGGCTCAGCCAAAGTGAAAGAAATAAAACCCTTTTCCATGGATATCCCTGGGTCTGCTCAGATTTCACATCCATTCTGTGCTTCCAAAACATAGTCTACTTAATGTAACGTCACTTTCCCTCTCTCTATTATAAATAACTTCTGGTTTGCCTCTCTTTTCTGTAAGACTGTGAGATTCCCTAGCATATTGAAAATGGGCTTGGCACATACATGTTGGTTGAATTCAGAAATGTATTGTTTATTCCCAATAACTAGCATGGGCTCTATGCAAAGAAGGTACACAGTAAATGTCTGCTAAAAGATCAACGGAATCAACTAGGAAGATGTAGTTAAGAGAGTTATAGCATCTAGAGGAGGTCATTTAGGAAAGGTTGATAACGATTGATGAAAGGAGAAGCTGTGAACAAAGTGAGATGACCAGGAGAACACATAGAATCCTAGGTTCTGATTGCATTCCTTTTAGCTGCCAATGCACATACATGCACACAGCACAGGCAAGTAGACATTTCCCAGGGGAGGGACATCCAAGTGAAGAAAAAGATAATCCCAGTGGCAAGGAGTGAACATTTCTATTTTATTGGAAATGTGTGGGAGTAACCTTGCCTAGGAAGTAGGTTGATCTCTCCTTCAAAACTTCAGCAAAACTAACCTGAAAAATCTTGTACTGGATGGAAATATATGATAAAGGGCACATATTCTGAACTTTAAGTCTGTTAAAAGATATGAATACTGGAATGATGTTTTCTCATTTCTTTCTCTCTTTCTTTTTTTTTTTTTTTTCATCCTGGTCTCAATCCTTAGTAGCTCAGAACACAGAGACTGGACTTGCTCATAACTTCAGTGCAGCCCAGTCCTGTGTTGTGGACACAACTTCCACGACTCCACAGGGTTCGGTCGGCAGACCAAGTGGGTGAGCAGAGAAACTCCTGCGGCATCTTCACTTCCTGTCTGTGTGATTCAGGCTGTCAGCTGAACAGCTGCCTTTTTTGTTGTCAAGGTGATTTTCTTGGAGGACTACGTCAAATGAATGACTTGTGATGAATGGGCTGGGGAAGACGCTTAAATTGAGTTTCCTGTGCAAGTCCTCTGGTAGCCCACCCATCTCTGTCAGCTGGTTAATATTTTCAGCATGTGGGCAATTAATATTGAAGCCATATTTGCAATTGATAACAAGTCTTAACTCCATGTGAGTATCTTCCTTGTGCTAAAGATCTCCTGTGACTCCATGTGCTTATTCCTGTATGGCTTCCCTTGCTCAAAAACCTTTGTATATAGTCCCACTTTAGACTGGACTTCAGAGTATCTGAAAATCACATCCACATTTTGGACCCAAAACAAGTTTAATGGATTTAAACTGATTTCTCTTGATTACTTGCCTCCCAGCCCCTACAGTGTGGCAGTCACAACCTACTTTTTATTTAGAGAGCCACCCTTCCCCATTTCACGTTGCCCATGACAGAGCTGTTCCTCAAAAGACTCCTCCTTCACCTAGCCTGGACAACAGGGTCTTCCCTTCCAGTGATCACAGTGATTTGGAAATAGCCGGGGCCGTGTCACCAGCTAGGACCACACATACAAAAATCCCCAAGTCTGTGAGAGAGCAGCGGGCTACATAGTCAGAAATGAGCACTGGAATTGGAATGAGGACAGCAGAATAAGTTCAGAAACTGATTTAGAGAGGGACCTATCCTGTAAGACCCGGAATCATATCTGCCCTCCTCTGCCTATGGAAGGATTTGATCCAAGCTAAACTGAGTAAATCCAGAGAATACTGGCAGACACCTGCCACAGCTTATTCTTGATTGATCAATGATTGGGAAGAACATGCTGGTAAATGGGATACTCTTGCTGTACCCCTTAGGGAAAAGTCAGTTGCCTCTTCTGTTACAAGAAAAGCCAAGGCAGTAGGACTCAGTTTATAAAACAGGATTGGAAAGAAAAGCACAGTTTGATTTTTATTTGCTACAGTTGCTACTATGTTAACAGTTGCTTCTTGGCAGAGAGTAAGGGTTATAAAGGAAGCCTAAGGTTTGTTTCTCTAGAAATCATAGAAGAAACAAAAGAAAGCCGTTCTCATAGACTGGCATGGGTTAGCCAGCAATTATGTTTTGCAAAAGATAAATAATGCATTCTGTTTGCAAAAGGCCCTGACAAACTATGATAGAAAAAAATCAAATCTTTTCCCTTGGTTTTAGGGTGGCGAGTTTCATGACAGAAATAAAGTGAGTCTGTGTTCTCTAAGTAATTTATTAGTGCATCTTGGCACCGCAGCACTAATGGGCTTGCTGCCAGGTAGTCTGAGCTGCAGTTTGTCATGTCTGACTCTAGTTCTTTCAAGCAATTGAAGAAATGGCCTTCTGCAGGCTGTCAGTGACAGATTCTACCTCACGCACATAGATAAAGCTCAATTAGCTCCTGGAAAAAAACATCTTTTAAAAATGCAATGAGCTGCACCATGAAAGACAGGTAGACAGCCACACCTGAAACAAAATAAAATGTTACTGTTGAGGGAAGGACGTGTCCACAATGAGCAAGTGTGTAGTTGTCTGATTGGACAGCTCCCTCCACTGCAAGCAAAGAGTAATACTTTCTAATTACTTCAAGTGTTAAGATAGATCTTCACTTGAGAAGCATAATAAGGTCAGCAGTCTTGAAGAGAGCATGTCATTTATTCATTCATTCATTCACTCATGACTGAGACTCATACTCTATAACTTACAAGGAATTCTAGACTAGAATAGGGGTATCAAAGCAGCTTCTTGCTGACTGAGTGTAGCCATGTTGATTAATCCACATGGTATTTAAAATGTTGAGGTAACGTTCTAAAAATCAATGTATTTTATGCACATGCAAATTCAGGCTTTTGGCATCTCAAAAATAAGGAAACACCTGGAAAACTGGATGTGAATGTTTTTGGCATGAACCCTGAATTACGCTAAGTGCTTACTGCAACCTGAAGGAGAGGCACAGCTTTCCCTGTTCAGCATGCAACCGACAGGCCTGCAACACTCATTTCTGTTACCTGCCTTGCCCTGGTCTAGATGGAAGCCTAGTTTAAACTTGCAAATCTGTTATCTCCAACAGTGATTCTGAAGGCCTCCTGCATTGAAAATACCTAAGATTTTATTTGATATAGAGAACCTTGGGTCCTTGCCCTGAAGGAAAATATAAAAACATATTAAGGCATGATGAGTCTTATGCAAACTAAAGTTGATGTAACTACTGGTCTCAAAGACCACATAGAATAATAGTCTTTAAAAATAGATGAAAATCTTAATATCATAAATAGAATATTATTAGGACACAATATAGAAGTATATTTTTCTCCAAATTACTTTACCTTCCTCTTAGTGGCTACTTTCTGAAAACATCAGCTAGCTATAATTGCTTCACTGAAAAAAACTCAAATGACTTAGTGTCTATTACTGACTTAGGCCAAAATTTCAATTTGGAGATAAAATCCACTACATTTTATGAACTAATTTGTTCTCTGTGCAAGTGGATGAACTTGATAGCTATATTTGTTTCTGGCACTGCTAAATCATAATTACAGAACATAGTTAGTTCTACAGCTAGAATTCAATTGGAACAAAGCCTAAGTGAATTAATAAAATCCCTGTTTTTCTCCCTGCACCCTGCTCCAGTTACTCATCCCTGACTCGTGACAGACCTTAGCTAGGAAGAGTCTATCATATATATTGTAATAACAACAATACCATCCCTTACATTTGTATAGTGTTTTAGAGTTTAAAAAGCACTCTCAGATACATTACCCCCTTTGATTCTCTCAGCCGCCCTGTGAGATGGGGCAGAGAAGAAATGAAGCCTCAATTCCTACTGCAGATGGTTGTAGAGTGAGGAGCAGATTTCCAGGTTTTACAAATCAAAGTCTGCTTTTGTTCTATTACATTAAATCCACATTTGCAATACAAAATATGTCATCTATTAAAATATCTTTGTAGATTTATCCCAACTAGGTGCCACATCTTGTAAAAAGAAAGCCCTAAGGATCATTAACTAAATCTTTCAGCT
Source organism: Cebus imitator (assembly GCF_001604975.1). NCBI lineage: Eukaryota > Metazoa > Chordata > Mammalia > Primates > Cebidae > Cebus > Cebus imitator. Next base: position 251,557 of record NW_016107906.1, read on the forward strand.
GCCTCAAAGATCCCTTTGATTATTATTACTGTTGCTCTATCTCGTTATTTCCTGTGGGTAGGGGAAGAATCTGGTGGAAAAAAAAGACAAAAAACAAAACAAATTTCACACATTCTGTGAGATCACATCATTCAACATTGGTTTAACAACCTCCCACCATTCCAGGGACACACTGACCTCTGTAAACTGTGCCCTAGATGTTTGGAATCATCAGCTTTTGGTGGTCTTGGCTCTTTTGTTGGTTCTTAAGAGTAACTTAATTTTTAAAAAATGTGTATTTTGGAATCATGAGTTAATGATTGAGATGGAGAAGTAAATAACCAAATGAAAACTTGCATGATAGTCATGACAGACCCTTGACTGGAAAACTGCCCACACTGCTACATGGGCTGTAAGCATGGCTCAGGTAGGCAGCTGAGAACTCATCCCTCACACCTCTATCCTCCAAAAACACTTGCCCCCGTCCAAGGCTTGACTGGTATCTTAACAATTAAAAATAAAATGCTCTTCACAGTTTAGTTTTTGGAGCCAGGCAGTCATGGGCAATGCCTGAATTGCCAGTCACTGACTTTGTGACTCTCTGTAAGTTAAGTAAACTTAGTTTCATAATCTGTGAAATGATTTGGTAATTACTGAGAATCTGCCTGGCATGTTTTCAGTATCAGAACATGCTAGCTATCATTCCTATTACTCTAGGAAGGTTAATATTAGGTTATTCATGTCTGTTAACATTCTAACTTTATCAAAAGCTCTGCATCAAAAATACTTAAGATCTTATTTGAAATGGAGAATCTTGTGTTTTTTCCCCTGAACTAAAATATAGCATGAACAGAATGATGGACAGGTAAGTTAGATGGGTTGTAAGGGAGGCAGGTCAGGCCTAGATCCCTATCAGAGGACACGTGAAACTGCATGAAGGAGTGGGCTCCAGAAGAGGTGGGGATAGCAGAAGCAGGACAAAGGCACAGAGGAGGGATTGAGTGGTGCTTAACACATGCAATGTGATAATATAGTGGAAAGAACATAGATTGTGTTGCAAGACTGACCTGAGTTGGCATTTTGGCTTCTAACATCTGATAACAGTATGACTTCCCGGGGACTCAGTTTCTTTAGTTGTCAAGTTTAAATAATTGTGAAGCAGAATTGTTGAGAGGATTTCAAATAATATATGCAAAGCACCTGTTACATAATGTGTACCTAATAAACAGTAACTTTATAAACAGCTGTGTCACCTGTTATTTGGTATAACACAATAGGGTGACTATAGTCAATAAGAACTTAATTGTATATTTTAAAATAACTTAAAAATGTAATTGGATGTTTGTAGCTTAAAGGATAAATGTTTTGAGTGGATGGATACCTTATTCTCCATGCTGTGTTTATTTCACACTGCATGCCTGTATCAAAACATTTTATGTACCCCATAAACATATATACCTACTATCTACCTACAAAAGTTGCCGGGTCCTCTGAATTTCTGCCTCTGATTCCAAAGATAATCAAATGTGCTTTAAATGGAGCCTCACCTGCCACTGATCAAGCAGAATGAAAGGATGGAAAAATAATTTGGCTGAGCCTTTGAGAGACATGAAGATTTGCTAACGTATGATAACGGTGGTGGTAGTGATAACGGCAATGATAGCTGACATTTATTAAGTGCCTGCTATGTGCCAAGAAATAATAAACTTATTACCTTTTTGTTTTATTACTAGTCCTCATAACAGTTCTAGACCAGTGCCTAGATTGAGGTACAAAGAGGGTTCACAAATTTCCCAAGGTCACACAGATTGTTAGTCGCAGATGTAGTGTTCAAAACCAGGTAGCCTGACTCCAGAGCCTACCCTCTAAACTGTCTTTGATAAGAGATGAATTTTAACCAAAGAAAACTGTGCTTTGCTTTATTAGGACTTTGACTGAATTTCTGGAGTCAGCAAACTTTTTGCCAGGGAAAGCTGTTCTGCGGATGTCAAGAGGAAAATGAGGTTATAGATCTCTTCCTGTCTAGGATATATATTTATTGTACAGTAGAATGTAATCTAAATTATTCACATTTTATATTTTATGGAAATTTTAGCTTCTGTAAATCTGAGTTAGATTTCAGAACTAGAGTTATGTGTAATAAAATTCTTATAAAATCCATTTAAAAGATTAATGATAGATGTAGAAAATTAAATCTGGGTATTTTATTTTCTCAAGTTTCCTGGATCTTCTAACTTCGTTTTCAGAGATTATCTTTGTGACAAAATCTTCTTTTTAGATTTCCTAGGGAAAGGCAAGGGCAAAGTGGCTTTTTTTTTGCTCATCCTGTGGATACAGAACATGCTCTTGAGAAGAAAAGGTCAGTTAATTCTTCTTGGAATAGGTTTCTTCCATTACAAATTCTCTTTTTTCCACCTGTCATCAAACACCTTAGAAAGAAATCTAGTCTCTACCATTTATTAGTGTAAGGAACATGGCTGTGCTTTGGTCAAGGATAGGCTGAGGTAAACATCCAAAATGACTCAGTAAGTTTAGAGTGTAGGCATATAACTCCACTTGTTATCACAGTCACGTAGCCATAACAAAAGAAGACCATCCCTTGGCCCTGTGCAGCTATTGTCTGTAAAAGGTATAGTTGCCCTGCTGATACTGTACATGTGTGCTCACACCCAGAAAGAGAGAAAGAGAGAGGGCCACAGCTGTCTATCTTTGCAGATGGACAGTGGGAAGCCAGGATACAGCTCGGCTGGACATGGCTCTTGTGCAGGCACTTGTGCAGAGAGAGAGAGAGAGAGAGAGAGAGAGAGCACGCTGCTGAATAAAACTACATTTCACCTGCCTGTGGCCCCTTGAATGTTCTTTCAGCTATCTGCTCATCCACCCATTCCCTTGGAACCTCAGCCTGAGCTAGAACCTGACCCCAAACAAAACATTTGGCATAGTCGTGAACCTGACAATTAGCTGGGTGAGTTGATGGAAATCATGAGGCTATCTCTGAACATCTGTTTCCTCAGTGACAGAATGAGGAGAATACATCTTATCTCACAGGTATTCATTAAACTTAAATAAATACAAATAGAATGGAAATGAAAAAGGTAGGTCGTTGAGTTGGATCTTGAAACGCAAACAGGCCGATATGTAGAGAAACAAATCAACATCACCAGTTATGAGTATTGCCGAACTGTGTTATTGGTTGATGGGCTTAACATAAGAAGCTTTTGCCAGATAGGATGACTTCCTCCTCTGAATTTTATCATATCACTCATGAAAAGAAAATGGAATATTCAACTTTTTATTCATTTCATCTCAATGAACATTAACTGGATTCTTCCCCTGTACTAGGCACTGGGTTAGGTGTTAAAGATCTGGGGGTGACTAAGGCATGGACCTCCCTGAAGGTGCTCAGAGCCACATTATATCCCTGTGAGAATTAGGCTCTAGAGTGACCTTTTTAGTTGAAGAACTGGTTGTGTTTGGTTATGATAAATGGAAACCTGTTGAAGTTTAAAAGAGAAAATATGTTCCTTTGGTATACCTTTGTTGCAGTACTAAAGATCTTTCAGCAGTATGTAATTACTCTTAAAAAGGTGTTTTGATTGCTAATTATGTGTAGGTGAGTTGAGAGATTCAGAGAAAATTGAGCAGGCAAATGTGGTTGGAAGTGATCAATGAAAAGGTAGTTTGATACTAAGGATAGAACTTGAACTTTAGACTCAGACAGGCCTGGATTCAAATCCTGGATCTGCCTTTTATCAAGAGTATGTCATTGGGCATGTTATTTTCCTTCCTTGAGATGATTTCTTCATTTGTGCAATGGTGATAATAGCATCTAGCTTGCAAAATTATTGAAAATTAAATGAGATAGCATATTTGAAAGACAACTCTATTTTAAGAAAAACAGACTATGACAGTATATGACATTGAAGATCATTGATATGTTAAGTGAAACTCTCCTATGTTGATCACGTCACCATCACCTCCATCTTTTAAAAACTTAATTATCCTCAAAAGCTTAGGGAAAAACTCGTATCTATTCTGGCTTTCTCTGGCCGGCTAGCGCAAAAGTGATCTCATCTGTATCTACAGAGTTTTCTGTTTTTATCCCACTGACAGGTTTTCTCACATTTTATCTTAACTATAAGTCTTGTGTCTAGTTGTTTCATTGCTTCCACTAGATTGCAAGCTCTCAAGGGACAGGACTGTGTCTATTCCTCTCTATAGTTCTCCTTTAGCATGATATCTGGTATGTGATAGGAAATTAGTGAATGTATAATACATGCAGTGGGGCTATTCATAAAGGAAAGAAGGCTACTAACATGTTGAGCTTCCCCTGTCTCTATTAAACCTCCCTCTTCCCAAAAACTATTTGTGGCCTTTCTTTCATTGTGGGGAAGAAGGCTTTTCTCCTGTGATTCTGTGCTCAGAACGAAAGTTGACTGTCTCAAGGACCAGAATCTATTAATTAACTAATCTCTATTCTCCTTCCACATTTTCTTTTTTACCTTTAACCTCTTTATGCCCATCACAGTGCAAAGAACAGTTTAATACAGAGAAGATGCTCAATAAATGTCTGCACAATGAATGAAAATACTTCTTGATTTGCCAAAGGATTCCTTCAAATTGTTTGTTCCTTTGGTGCAATGGTTTTCAAAATTTTCAGCTGTGAATAAACCTTTTCTCAAACGCAATCTTCCCTGGAGACTCTGTTTGCAAAATGTAAAAGCTCAGGTGCTCTAGTCGGAGAGGACAGGCAGGAAGATTGGGGGTCTGAAGCTGAGCATGCTCACTTCCTCACTTCCCCTACTTTTGTGATGGAATTTCTATGCTGTACACTTGGCACATCAGGGCACATTAAAAATGCAATTTTAGTCATTACATTTTTAAACACAACTTTTGAGGCTCCCATCACTTGCATTGAGACACTTGAATATCAGTCCTATTCTCATTTCTGGAGTTGTTCACATTGTTGACATTTACTGCCATGAGTGGGTAGATTTTCTATTTTGGTCAGCTTCAATAGGAAGTCTAACAATCAAACACAAAATGGTGCCTGAACTCTTCTCCTGCTTGAGGAGGGTTGGCAGGGCAACTAGAAGGAACCGTTCTCCTCAGGTCTCAGGATATAAGCAAATAGTAATAAATACATTGCCATACATGAGAAAGAAGAGTCGCTTCCATTCATCTCATGCTTTTGTTGATGGCAGAACACAAAACTCTCTGCACACATTGTTTCCTAAATCCTCAAAGACATTCTATTATGCCAAAAAAAGCCTCATCGAACCTAGCTTTCTTTGCTTTCCTATTAAGCCACCAGTGACTGCATAGGATGAATGTGGATGATGTTATTTGCTGGTTGCTAGGTTTCCTCCCGTTCCCTCTTGTCACCCTTTTTATTTGTTCCTTGCTTTTTGCTCCTGCTGCATTTCCTTTGTTGGGATGCCTGATGAGTATTTGAAATCCTTGTGTCAGATTTACAAGAGCCTAGGTTATCTTTAGTGCTTCAAGACAGTAGAAACCAACAGAAATTCATCTAAATCCCCTCCCAGAAAACTAAGGAGACACATCTGTTGGAAGCTCCAGTAGTCTTTCCTCAACTCTCCCCATTGAAAGAAGGTTAGTATCAAAAGATGATTTATTAAAACGGAATCAACTTTTTCCAATGCCCACAATGGCTCTTCCAAAATTCATCAGTTTCCTCAAGCTTCCAACTTTATATCTCCCTGCCTCTGCAGAAAGCCTTGTTGCTACTCCTTCTAAAAAGAAAGAACAGGCAAGAACACGTGCCTGAAAGTTTTATCCCTCTCACCTCCAGACTTGTTTGTCTTATTTATATTTACCTTATTTTTTCTACTTCTTAGAAGAGAAGGGTTCTCCTGAGTAGCTGGACTACAGGCACACACCACCACTCCTGGCTAATTTTTAAATTTTTTGTAGAGATGGGGTCTCACTATGTCACCCAGGCTGCTCTTGAACTCCTGGGCTCAAGTGATCTTCCCACCTTGGCCTCCCAAAATGGTGGGATTACAGACGTAAGCCACTGCACCTCGCTTGTAATGTATACTTTGTCAGCATTCTTTGTTGTTTTCAGTAGGAAAAGAAATCCAGTCTGAAAATCTGCTGGAAACTTCTAGAAGCTTCTTTTTTTTTTTTTTTTTTTTCTTCAGAATACTTTCTCCTAGGGTTCTTAGTATGGCAAGATGGAATTTTTACCTTGCTCCTTATAGTCATTTTTATTCCCCCAGGTAGAAGTCTTTGGTCCTTTATGAGACAGAGTGAAGAGACAGAAATTCTGTAAACATATTCTTTATAAAAATTATGCTTATGCTTTGTGAGGTCCCCATTATGAGCAAAATAACCGTTTTGCCCTCAGACCTCACACTCTCTTGAGCTCTACCCCTTCACGTTCACTTACCTAATGAACATCTCCATGTAATTAGCCCTCAAACTCAATGTCTTTCAAATGAAACCACTTTCGCCCTCCAATTCTGCTTTTCTTCCTGTATTCTCTACTTCACTTAGGAGTTCTACTGTCCAGCCAGTCACTCAACCAGATACTCTATGTTAGCACTGGGACTCTTTTTTCATGGACTGGTCATTTTCCTGGGGTGTTTTGGGAGTCAGTTGCCATTTTGATGTCACAGTATATACGTGTTTCTGTTTTTCTGTTTGGCTTATCACAGCCTTACTGATTATAGCTCATTGCAGAAACTGTTGGGCTTTTCAGAAGCCAGCTTAGGCCTTTTGAACTCTAAGGTCTTCCCATTCACTTTTTCACCCTTGTAACAGTGCTCCCTAATACATCTGCTGATAAACACTGGCACAATCTATTTATTTGATCCACACTCATTTTCCCTCTTATGCAGATGAGCACAGTTATCCAAGAGAGAAGTCTGGGTATGCGTATGATTCAGATTGTTAAGCTCTGTGTTCATTTTGGTGCTGTGCTTTCCCTATGAACTCCAAATAACTTATCTTCAATTTCCCTTTAGCCTTGTTTTCACCGGTCTGGGTATGTCATGCCATAAGATTAACCATACTTTACCTGCACAGCCTTATTTGATCTGTGTGCACTGACTTACCATCCCACATCCAGTCTGTAGTCCCTGTCAATTCTTTCCCCTACATATCTCTTGAATGCTTCTTAAATTATGGCATCTCCTTTTCACTTTCATTTATTTCATATGTCAATACCCGTTGTATCTGTCTTAGATTTCTACAACAGTCTCCCAACGGATCTTCCTTCAGATTTCCACCAAACATCAAATGGTACTTACTGCATCCAAAGTGATCTTTCCAACATGTAAATTGGATCACATTGGATGTCTTTTTCAATCACTGAGGCAGAGTTTTTACTGGAAGGTGTCTCCTTCCACAACTGGCATCTGCTGTTGGCATCTGTACACTCTCCTGAAGACAGTTACTGGAAACATCTCAAACCACTTAAGTGTGCTCTATTATCCACTGAAATTCCTGGGTTGCTTTGTGTATCAAATGACCTCGTATTTGCTATTCCTCAAATCTTTGCCTTAACATTAAGTTGTAAAAGTGGAAACCAATCTGATTATAGTTGCGCTCTTGTGTGAAGAGCCACACAGAGGCAGGTATCTGCAGGAGCACATTTTTTCTCCTTTTTAGAGATACTTCCCTGCATGTAGGATATATTTCTCCCCTTGGCTACAGAATAATATCTAGGTTGATCACTACTAATCCATTTGTCTTAAAAGCAAGTAAATCTATATTGTCTTTTACTTGTTTTTTTTTTTTTTTTTCTCCATAAAGGTAGAGTAATGGCCAGCTGTGCTTGCTCACATGTGTAATCTTAGCAACTCCGGAGGCTGAAATGAGAGGATGGCTTCAGGCCAGATGTTTAAGACTAGCCTGGGCTGGACAGCAAGATCATGTGTCTACAAAAGAATAATAAAACTTAGCTGGGCCTGGTGGCACATGCCTATAGTCCTAGCTACTTGGGTAGGCTGAGGCAGGAGGATCACTTGAGCTCAGGAGTCCACGGCTGCAGTGAGCTACGATCACACCACTGCACTCCAGCACTCTAGTCTGCATGGTAGAATGAGACACTGACTCTTCAAGCAAAAAAAGGAACAGTGATTTGGAGGAAACTCTGAGAAAGCTTTAAGAGAACACTTTTCTTTAGCCCTTAGCCTAACTACTTCCATTTGCTAGTCTCGTAGAAGCTTAGGATTATCTTTCAAACTCAGTAAGCATTTTGATTAATTTCCTTTTGTTATTCTGAATCTCCTCCAAGGTCTGCTTCTAAGAAGTACTTCACTGCTTCATATTGATAACTCAATTTCATTCTCAATTCAAAGCCTTCCAGTCAATATATTCTAACTTCTTCATCTCTTTTTTAAACACTTTAGCTAACTGGTATCTTGTTTTACCCCTAGACAAGAATTTCAGGTGGTAGGTAGATGCATGGATACTGGTGTTAGCTTTGTGTAAGAAGACAACAGAGATGGGAGCGCTGTGTGCATGCCCAAGGTGAAATAGATATCAAGGGTGAGTTTCAAATATTTTCACCAAGAGGGAGGAGAAAAACTATTCGTAAAATACAAAGAAAAAGAAAAGGAAAGGGAAAATAATGGGCACCAACAATTTCCAGTAGAGCTAATAGTTAGAAATTTTTTAAATGCTTGAATATTTAGATCTAAATTTTAGACCTAAAATTCAGATCAATTCACAGACTTGCTTGGTTGTTTTAGAAACACATATTCATGCTCGGATCTCTTAATGTCCATGCTAGTTGTGTGTGCTTTAGGCAACTTGCTTCCATCTGTAAACCAAAATTGTGAATCTGACCATTTCTTAAAATACCAGTTACCTATTAGGTGAAAAATAAAAAAAAAAACACCTCACAAAAATCTTACTTTTGAATTCTAAGCCAGGGTGAAATTTAATAGCAGTTATAAATCCTCCAAGCAAGGATTTATCTGGAATTGCCGACATTACCCCAAGTTCAGCAATGCAAATGACACTGCTATAATATAAGAAATAAGAAAGCTTTCAGTATGTTGTCTAAGAACTTGAGCACATTGAAAGTGATTTATGAGCCAGCAGACTAAACATTTAAATGCCTTTCCTAGCAATGGTATATTTTTCAATACAACAAGCATTCTCATATACGATTCTACATTCCACGACAGCACTGCTCCTGACAATATAAGCCCTTTCTGATAGGGTAACATTTCCAATCCAAGATTAAAATCTTGGAAACGTGTCAACAGAAAAGGATGATAATATGAGCGAAACTGCAGCTATCAAAGAAAAATGCCTTGCAAGTAATTTCTGTAATGGTCAACTTGTAGTAATTTTATCTTCCCCCTTCACTGTTAAGTAGAGGGGTTGGCCTGAAGGTCATTTTAATATTTTGAATAAGTACAGTTACAAAGCAGAGATTCATGAACACAGGAAAAAGAGAGTCATTTAATACCACAAAATCAACTTTTTACATTGCCTTGCTTATTTCCATTTGGAATGCAGACTATAGGGAATGTTTTCTTTTAATAAATGGTGGTTTAAGCAATGAGTTGACAATAAACTCTTGAACTTCACGAGGCACTAAAAATTAGAGGATCAGAGAGTCTTAAGTTTTCTTGAGTATATTTCCATAATTTTTTCTGTGCAATTTTATTTAATCTTCCACTACTCTAGAGACTAGAACTGAATGACCTACTAGGACTTTTCCATTTTTTTTCTTCTTATAATTCTCTTTTTCTGTTTAGGATGTGGGTGATCTTTCTAATCTTTGGTGTGCCTTGGGCTATACTGTGGGTAAATTGGGGTGATTCTTAGTTTTACCAGCTGCACAGGATGAAGTGTGAAAAGGCATTTGTAGGCCAAAGCGCGTAGCTGACAAAGTTGAAACCATTTGTACATTTTTGTTACTGCTATCTTTCTAAAATATGTTATTTTCATCTTATACTGTAGTAGCTAAAGCAGACTTTAAGCTCTAATTTTTAATTCTTTCTTCGGTTATACTTATCTTTGTTTCTTTAATAGTTTTTTTTTCCTGGAATACACAGTGTTTCTCTTGTCACTGCTCGGAATATTTCAAATCACAAATATACACACATATATTCAAATTACAATATACATAGACACATAAACACACATATATGTAGTCATGCACTGCATAACAGCCTTTCCATCAATGATGAGCTGCATATATAACAGTGATCTGATAAGATTATAATACCATTTTTTACTGTACCTTTTCTATGTTTAGATATGTTTATATACATAAACATTTACCATTGTGTTATAATTGCCTGCAGTATTCAGTACTGAAATAGGTTTGTAACTTAGGAGCAATAGGCCATATCATGTAACCTAGGTGTGCAGCAGGATGTGTACCATCTAGGTTTGTGTAGGTACACTCTACGATGTTTGCAGGGCAACAAAATCACCTAATAATGCATTTTTCAGAAAGCATTCCCATTGTTAAGCTGTGTATGACTGTATGTACACACACAGACACACACATATCAAAACACACACACACTCTCTGCTTTTTTTTTTTTCAGAACTTAAATTTGCATTTATATGTTAATAAATCAAGTATTTTTTGGCATATAATTATTAGCCATCTACTATCCTCTGCCAGCCCTATGCTGTGCTCTGGAGGATATCAGTTGTAAATCAGACATGTTCTACAGACATGTAAATCAGACGCTTGGTTCAGGGAGCTCATGATCTGATAAAGGAGCTAGACGTGTCAGTCAGCCATCATACTTCAGAGCGATACTCCTAGAAAGGCATAAGGAGAGATGGGAAAGGAGGCTCACAAGAAGATCATTGAACTTAGTTTCAGGGATAGAGAAGTCTTCTAAAAAATATGGCTCTTGCATTGCAGCATCGTCAGCACATGGGAACTTTTAAAAAATGCAAATTCTCAGGCCCCATCTCAGACCTATTAAATCGAAAACTCTAGGGATGAGTCTTCCATCTGTTTTGTAAAAAGTCCTCTGGGTGATTCTGATACGTGCTCAAGTTTGAGAACCATTGTCCCGGAGGAAGTAACAACTTTGTAAGAAAATGATGCTCTATTTACCATCAGACTCATTTACATAATTGATACCTCTTGATAATTAAGTCATCTGTTAAGATCTCCCATTGTTTTATTTGTCTCTAAACTATAAAACAAAAGCAAGAAAGAAAAAGGGAAAAAAAGAAACAGCTTCCATTTCTAACAAATGTTACTTAAAGTATGTCTATTCAGAACAAATTTAAATGGCTTAAAGGTAAAAATCAGGCAAATAACTAATTAGAGTTACACAATGTAAAGAAACACCATTAACAACAATAACAAGTTTCTTTTGAAAATGAAATAGGCAGGATTGACCAAATTAATCAATCCTGTTTTCCTAGAGCGCTACTTTGCTTTGTGAATATGAGAACATCTGAGTCCTAGCACCCAATATTTTGGAGCACTCTTTTGAGATATCTCTGGGAGATGGTAGAGCAATTAATTTTCATTCTCATTCCTATGGAGTAAGAGTAGAATTCACTCTCTTCTTACCCCATACTCTTTTCTTCCTGGGAGTAAAGGCAAATGGAAGAAAATGAAACATGGCTAAACAATTAGAGCTGAACTAATTAAATGATCTTTTAAATTATAGTTCTCCATTATAATTAACACTTGATAGTCCTTATTTTTATGAGTATATATGTATTTTCATGTATAAGAATGAACTATATAAAATTACTGCGAATTGTTTTATAAAGGATTCTTTGAAAATTAAATTGGTATCTTAAAAGTCAAAATCCAAAAGGTATTCATTGAATGGTAGCAATATGAAATTGTTTCAAAACTTTCATAAACATTATGCTATACTTTTGTATTAAAATATTATTTGTCATCTAATCTACCATTATAGCAATTTAGATATGTCATCTTACAAATCATTCCATGAAATATCATTAGTTGGCTAGTGGGTCTAAGTTCTATACAGTAGAGCTTCCAAATATCTCTCATCATTATTAAAAATACACTCGTACATATAAGAATATTAATAATATTCTTAATCTGTTCTTCTCATCCTGATTTTAAGCTCCTATTGTCTCTTGGGCTTTTTCAGTATTTGCTAGCTTGGCTCCCAACCTTCTTGTCTTATCCCCTGACCCCATTCAAACTACATCACCACCAAATTTATTTCTCTAGCATGCATATAAATAATATTATTCCCATAATTATAATGTTTAAGGGACCTTTTCTGGAATAAAACCTTTCATAGTCTAATCTTTGTCAATTTGTTGTTTTCGTCTTCTCACAGTACCAATTTACCTATTTCTTAAAGTTAAATACAATCATTTGAAATTTTTTGGATTTGCTTACTCTTTTCTTGGTTCTGTGAGTTTGAGGCTGCAGTTTCCTTTATCCAAAATTCCCTACTCTCCCTGGAATACCTAAACAACTCGTCATTCAACAATAGGCAACATGTCTTTTTCGAAGGTGTCCTACTTCCTCCAGTAAATTAGACACTTCATATTTGTCTCTTTATAGTTATATAAATTATTTATGTATACAAATACATGTGGCAAAAAGATATGGCTAGAGTATACACACATCTTTAAGATAATGCTGGCCGGGTGCAGTAGCTCATGCCTGTAATCCCTGCACTTTGGGAGGCCGAGGCGGGTGGATCATGAGGTCAGGAGTTCAAGACCAGCCTGTCCAAAATGGTGAAACTCTGTCTCTACTAAAAATACAAAAAAAAAGTAGCTGTACATGGCGGTGGGAGCCTGTAATCCCAGCTGCTTGGGAGGCTGAGGCAGGAGAGTCCCTTGAACCAGGGTGGCAGAGGTTGCAGTGAGCTGAGATCAAGCCACTGCACTCCAGTCTGGATGATAGAGTGCAACTCTGCCTCAAAAAAAAAAAAGATGTTGCTATCTCTGGGTAATGAAGAAAAAAGTTATTGTATTTATAATGATACATCTCTTTAAAAATAATCTGAAGCCCACATCACAACATGTTCAGATTAGACAAACCTGGGTAGTGGTTATGAGTGTTCGTTCAAATTTTTTTCTCTACTTTGTAATAAGTTTACACTATTTCTTGATTTAAAATAAATTGAAAAAATAAAATAGCTGACAGTTAACTTATGGAATAGGTAATCAAGAGAGTTTGTAGAATCTTTTCTTTGGTAGACTATAGAAACTTTGATTAGGAAAGCAAAGTTTTAAGGGTATGAGTTATGGGTGCTCCACTCACTCTATATTTGTGTTCCAGTCCACACTTCAGCACCTCTGTCTACAGGAAACCACCAAAGGTAGCCCATCTGGAACTCCCGCTGTGACCCACATCTTCTTGGAGGTTGTTAATGTAGTCATGGGTTCTATCTTTTCTTTCTTTCTTTTTTTTGGGGGGGAGGTTCTCTCTTTTCAACGCTTCATTCTGTCTTCTCCATATGATTTTACTGACGTCTCATCAACCTCTTGATGACTGTTTTTGGGATACTGTATAGAGAAGTTGTCCCTATCCCTTTTGGCACTAGGGACTGGTTTCATGGAGAAGAATTTTTCCATGGACAGTGGTGGGGGTAGGAGGATGGTTTCCAGATGAAACTGTTCTATCTCAGATCATTAGGCATTAATTAGATTCTCATAAGAAGCATGCAACCTAGATTCCTTGCATGGGCAGCTACACAATAGGGTTTCTATTTGTATGAGAATCTAATGCTGCTGCTGATCTGACAGGAGGTGGAGCTCAGTTGGTAATGCTCCCTTGCCTACCACTCACCTCCTGCTGTGCAGCCTGGTTCCTAACAGGCACAGACAGGTACCAGTCCATGAGTCTCTCAATGTGTGGAGTCCAAAAATGAACATAAGCTATATAAAGAAGAACAGAAGCACTGCTTGACTTATTTTAGATACTGCACTTGTCTGACATTATCTCAGGTTTACATTGAGGATTCTGAAAGCAAAATCACACAAATGGATCATTTGAAGCTGCTGCTGCCAAGTCTGGTTTCTTCCGTGCTGTATCTTTACAATTAAATCCCTAGCGTTTAACATGGTGGCTAATATAAAAGATTAAAAATGTGTTAATTGAATTAAAATGTTTCATTGAATCATGACTCATTAATTCTACTGGATACTCATATTCCATTGGTTATAAGTCTGTAATTATAATATCATTCAGTCTGCTTTTTCCCCATCTTGCTCTCAAGAGTGTCATGAGAGAACTTGTCAAAAGGTTGTCTGAAATCTAGATACACTATTTCTACTCTATTTCTCTGATCTCCCAGTGTAGTAACTCTGTCAGTAGGAAATGAGGTTAATCTGACAGGACTATTCTAGTGAGCTCATGCTGAGTTTACCACTTTCTATTCTAAGTACTCACAAGGCATTGTTTTCTAAAAAAATCATTCAAGAATCTTGCCTGGGATCAATGTCAAGCTCAGTGCTCTGTAGTTTACAAACGTAAATTCTTCCTTTTCTTATAATTCCGAATGACACTTGCTTGTATCCAGTTTTCCAGAAACTGTTTTCCACTGTGGGGTTCCTTCAGTTTGATGACAGCAATTCAGCCATAGCTACAAATTCTCTGAGTATATTGACACACACTCCTCAGGCAAGAGACTAGGATTCATTTGGAGCAGCTCTTTTTAATCTCTTCACCTATTTAAGAGTACATTTTTCATTGATGTGAGAAGGGAATAGAAAACTGATTAGCCCAAACTGTAGCTATGGTCCTGATTTGCTTGATGGTCAGTATCAAAGTGAATCAAGTCAAGTGAACAATGTGTTATTAATGGTTTGGAAGCATATGCAGAGCTGTGCTAGGTGCTTGGAGAATACAATAAAAATAAGAATAAAGGTAAAACCCCACACTTACAAATCTGATAGTTAAGTTGGGGAAAGTAAAACTTGTAATGCCCTAACCCATTGAGTTTAATTTGGGAGCAAAGCTGAGCTTCAAAGAGCAAAACCCTTGCCATCAACAGGAATTTAAAAATAAGTTATCTATTTATATTTTTTGTTTACTATCAAGTATACCCAGAGACTCTAGAAGTACTCTTTATAATTTCCTGCATTCCACTTCTTTCACATACAGCCCCTGAGAATCTCCAGCTTCCCGGAGCATCTCTGCACTCGTTTTGTATGTCTTCTCACCTCTTCTCTTTCTGGTCATCCAACTCGAAAGCCTTCAAACTGGTCTGCTGGATGTCTCCTGTTGGAGGAAGGGGTCAGGGAAGATATTGAAGGAGGCTGAGACAAATTTCTCATTAGTAGCATAGAACGAATACTGAGAATACACATAGGTGAATACTTTTTATTCTGCCATAATTTTCTTAATAAAAATTTGACATCAGATAATATACATAAAGAGTGGATTACGTGGCAGGTAGTAATTTGTAGAGAAATGAAAAATCAACCTACCTTCAGTAAGTCAAGGCATTTTGCCTGGAGGATTTTGAACTGGCAGAGAAGGGAGAAAGTGTATTAAAGATTTTTTGAGGGTTGCAGTATAGCTGTAGTGTGTACTGGCTGCTCCAGTGACTAGAGATTCAATCTGAGTATAGGCTAAGATAAAACTTCATTTGTGGTCAAGTCAGTATTTGAGTTAAGTTATGGTATGCCATTCGGAGAAGGAAGGGGCAATGGTCTGCTGCTGGGCCAGATACTTGTGTTACCAAGACTGATGGGAGGGGATAAAGTGGGACTGGAAAGCAGGCAGCAGGGAGAGCGGCTGATAGAAGCAGTGCCTTGGACCTGGGGGTCTTTCCACGTGTTCTGTCCTATGTTAAGGGGTTCCCATTTATTGAACACTTACTTTGTGCCACAAATGCTGCTGGATACTTTAGATGCCTCATCTTCATCATTCCTCCATGATCCTGTAAAATAGATAGTGTGGTCATCATTTTACTTGTGAGAAAACTGAGCTTGGAGAGGTGAAGTCATTTGCTGAAGGTTTCATGTTGCTGCTGAATGGCAGAGTCAGGATTTAAACTCAGATAAATCTGATTTCAGAAGTATTCCCTTTCTATTGAATGATGTTGTCTAGACGAAAATTAATCAAGATGCAAAAAGACTTCTTTTGTCCTTGTAAAACGTCTTGTAATCAAAAGACAAGGCTAGATTTTATGCCTTCTTTCCAGTAGATTGCTATGTTCTGCTAGTTTTATTAAATATATTTTTCCTTCTTATGTTACAGAATAAGCGTAGTATAACTGTTTCAGTGAAGTGATGTTACTGTAGTACAGTATACAGAAAGACATGTATTTTCACATTAACATTCTATTTGGAAGTTAATAATATCAGAAAAGTGAAATCTTCAAAGATACCTCTTTGCTACCTGATTGTTTACTGCATTAGAGCAATGCTTGGTGAATGCCTGGCCTTTGGCTGAACTGAGCTTTCTAGTTATTAATGCAACAGGTGCTACAAAATGAGGCCCATGAACTAAAGGCTGATTTTAGTGCAGAGGATAAAATGTGAAGCAATAGAAATCTCAGGAGAGGACATGGTATATAGGGATACAGTGTCCCTGCAAACAACAGACAAACAATGCTGAGCAAGGGCTCTTCTAAAATGCTCTGGCTGTTAATCCAATCAGAACCCTGCACTCTAAATTAAAGCAGGAAAAGAACAGCAGAAAGACAAAGTACCCATGACCTAGAGCAGAGAGGTCCTGAGAGAGAACGCTGCAGAAGCAATAAGCATCTTTTTCTTTTCGTTTCTACTTGCCGTCATTTCTTTACAGGGATTTAGAATGCCTAGTTGGAATAACTTGAGTAAAAAAACGCAGATGTGTGAGTAGGGAATCAGATTTTGGAAGGGCAATGGACTGGAAATGACTGGCAATGCTGGGATATTCCTGCGTAGACGTAAAAGAGATGTGTGTGCATGTGAGTGTGCGTGTGTGCGCGCACGCGTGCGTGCATTTACAATGTTTTCTTGTAATCTGCTTTACTCAAAGTCTGTAAATCTAGAAAGTACCCTCACAGCAACATCTATACTGGTGTTTGAATAGGCTCAAAGTCAAGCAGGACTATGAGTAAATGATTGCTTCATTTTTATGTACACAGAATCCTTTCCACAAGTCCTGTAATAGCTCCATCTCTTCTTTTGGTTGCTGAGATGTTCCCTGGTTCTTCTTCAGGTATGGTTTCCTTCTTGCAGCAAGTTAATAAGGAGCATCCCTGGTGATTAATATTTGATGGTCTGTAACAGCATAGTCTCAATGTTTAGTTACTGAATAAATGGACATAGGAATCAGGAATTGCGGATTTTGCACCTACCTCTATGTTGAGTGGCAGACCCTGAGCAATAGAGCAGATATTTAAAGTGTGGGATCTGTGTCAAGGCTGACTGACATGGATGCTTCCTAATGGCGGGACCTTAGACAGGTCCTCTAGACCTCTGAACTGCTGGTTTTCTTTATTAAAAGTGGGCAATAATAATGCCAATTTAATAAGGAAGTTGTTGAACTAAAAAAGATGAAGAGGCTTTGATAGTTAATAATCTGTGTCAATTTGACTAAGCTATGGCATCTAGTCATTTTGTAAAAAACCAGTCTAGATGTTGCTGTGAAGGTATTTTTCAGACGTGTAGACTTTAAACAAAGCAGATTACCATAAAGTAGGTGAGACTCATTCAATCAGGTGATGGCCATCAGACCAAAGACTGAGGTTTCCTGAAGAAAAAGCAATTCTTTCTCAATACTGCAACATAGACACCCTGCCTGAGTTTCCAACCTACAGATTTCAGACTCAAGAGTGCAACATGAACTCTTACCTGACTTTTAGCCTGCCACGCTGCTCTACAGATTTCAGATTTACCAATACCTTACGTGCTGATTCCCTAAACACTTCGCTCTGTATCTCTCTTTCTCTAACACACACACACACACACACACACACACACACACACACACGGGTCGTGTCCAGCCAAATACCGGGGAGGGAGAGAGAGAGAGAGAGGGAGATTGTATACACGCACATTTCTCTGAAGAGCCTTGACTAACGCAGGACATAAAACACTTGGCACATTTCTTCCTGGCACACAGGCATCCATTTTATAAGAAACTGTTATTAGTAAGCTTCCTGCATCTAAGATTCCTCATTTATACAATAAGGGGGTTGAGCCAGTAATCTCTGGGATATGATCCAACTCTAACATTCTAATACTTAAAAAGCTTAATGTATTAGAGCCCTATATCATAAAAGTTACCATTACATGTAGGAAAAACAAATTAAAGTGCCCAGACCTTTTTCTGTTGATTGTTCTGATATAATTGCAGTATTATTTAAGCATCACTACTGTTTTTCAGTTTCATAGTGTCCTGAAAAGTATGTTCAATGTGTTCTTGCTATAATGTTGAATATAAAAATAAATTTTGTAGTGTCCCCCAAATTTCCACATCAGAGAGAACTATGTTCTTTTGCTTGTTATATCACAGGCTGGGGATTGTGGTCCCAGTGGGAAAATTCAGGTAAAGAAGCCGTTGGGAAGGAAGTCTCATTTTCTGAGAACCTCACTGCTGTGTGCCAGTAGATTTCACAGGGGAAAAGTGTAATGAGAGGTAGGAATTATTAAGGTAAAAGCGTGGTTTTGATTTCTGAGTTTGTTTTATTTACTTATTTGTTCCTTTAAAGAAAAACCAACAGAACCTTTCTTTCTAAAAATAATGCAAGTTTTCATTTTTGAGAGATCTTATTTATATCAGCACACTCCTCTCCCCAACTGAAGATTTATTCTCTTATATTCTCCTTTTTCTGCTTTATTAGCAGAATTTGTTACCTCCTGACATATTTGTCATTTTGGTTTTTGTTTGTTATTCCCACTAGAATATAAGGTCCATGAGAGCAGATATTTTGTCTGCTGTATTCAGCACCGTATCCTGAGAGTCAATAACTATATACAGTAGACACTCGATAAATATTTGTTGAATATGCAAAAATAGCTGGAAACAAATTTCCTGTTCTCCACTACTCTGACAATAATAATTGTTCTTCATTGAGAGTAATCTCCATGGTTGCATCATTTGTTCTTCTCCTTTAGAAGGCAGAAGTCTTGGTAAAGAATATGGCATATCTTGGTTCATCTTTCCTTAAAAGACATTTTAAAACTTCCCAGTTGCAAATCTTTATGGAATGGTGAATAGCTTTATTTCCAGGTTAATATTATAGTTATGATAAAGTTGCTCCTGTGGAATCTTCTTGTGATAAGCTGGAACAATGTTAGTAATCACAACGTGAAGCGATTGGACAGTCATGGGCTTTGGAATTAGATGACCCAGGCTTTGGTCACATCCTCAGTAAACCTTCAACATGCCTCTTTTTGTCTGTATTTTCCCATGCACTTCATAGAGTTTGTTTTAAATGAGATAGGTTTGTAACAAACTCACTAAATGTTAAACTCACTATACAAATGTTCTTTATACAAGAACACGAATATTGCAAAAGGAAAGGGAAAGTGAAATTTTCTGAACCTCTATTGCATGCTTGCATGTTATTTAACTTAGTCCTTGCATCAGCCTTGCAAGGTTTGCATTATTATCCTTATTTTAAAGATACCGGAACTCACGCTCAGAGATGTTACTTAAGTGTTCCAAGGTCAGGTGGCTCAGTTCAGATTTTGTTGAGGGTTCGAAGACTTCTTGGCTAGTGCTGTTTCCATTATGTCATATTAGCAAACAGAGGGAGAGTCATGGCTGGTTTTAAGGCACAGCCGTGTGAATTAGAGAAAGGTGCCTTTTCTGGGTGGCGATGGATCTCCAAGTATAAGGCTTGCACAGCATGGAAAGCTTCCCAGGGAAGAAAAAGATGTGGCCCTCTGTGGGTGGATGTGGCAACACACCACAGGAAGAGATTTGGCAAGCCAAGCATGAGCTCCTTTGAGCTCTACCTTTCCTTTCGGCTGCAGAACTGTACGTGCAGCCCTGTACAAGGAAACAATTCCTCCAGCAACCTCAAATAACTCAGGAAAAGCTCACACAAGGTTATTGTCATATTCATGTACGTCACATTGTGGGAAAGGACAATGTGGCCGAACTCAAAGCAGCATGCACCATGTTTCAGAGGAGAGTAGTTGGAATTATTCCTCTATTCATTATTTAGGTAGAAACTTCTGAAAAGGCAGCAGGAAGAAGTGATGTGCAGGAAGAAGAGCTGTCATTTCTGGACTCTCTGTGGCCTCAGCGATGAGAAGCAATTTGGTTATTCCTCCCTAATCACAGATCTTCAAATCATCATAACCGTCAGATCAATTATGACCGTGCAGAATTCCCCAGGCCTTACTAGAATGTTTGGGAACTTGCCTCACTGCAAACAATGGCCCTGCAGATTCTGTAGCAAATGCTGCTGCAATGGGTGGGCATGCTAGGAAGACATATATATTTTTATATATACATATATAGCTTTGCACTGAAATGTACTGAAAGTACCTCACCAGATAACCTGGGAGATTTCTAATACCTCAAGGCAAGTAACCAGCGTGAAACATGTGTCTTAGCATGCAGGATAGAGTTGGATTTTTTTACTGTACCTGGCTGCAGGTGCAGGCCATGCTTACTGAAGGACATTTTCTCCCGTTGACTGCCCAGTGGTGGAGAATGGGTCACTGGGTGGGGCATGCATATTCTCTTCTACATTCTATCTTCAGGTCTCTACCTATGAGGACCTTCATTCCCTAGGAGTGCTTCTAGCCACAGGGCACTGTTAATAATGCCTCAGCTTATTTTTGTACCTCATCAACAATGAGAATTGGTGCTATTAGTGTCCAGACCATTCCATTTTTTTTTTTTTTTTTTTTTTTTTTTTTTTTTTTTTT
>NW_016107906.1:272372-276692 GCF_001604975.1 Cebus imitator
CCTGGGCTCAAGGGATCCTCTTGCCTCAGCCTCTCAAAGTGGTAGGATTACAAGAGTGAGCCGCCATGCCTGGCCCCAGCCCTTTCCATTCTTACAAAGGGTAAAGACAGTTCCCAATCTAGAATATTGATTCTTCCCGCTTTTCTGAGAATATTTGTCACCACCATTCCTTCACTGAACTCCTCTAAAACAACTCCTACAAGAGATTTCATGTTTTTTTACTATTATTGTTAATGACAGATTTGTTAACAAAAGTAGGGGATTTGGAGAGGGCTGGTTTGTGGGAAAAGTGTTTCTTTTAAAAATGATTTTTAGACTTTTGTTACAAAAGAATATTTAACATGTGTATGAGGTATAAAGAATAATGACAGAATGAATGACTCCACACCAATTACATAGTTTAAGGAAAGGCATGTTACCGTTATTTTTGAGGATTCTTGAATGCCTCTCTCCATTTATCCCATGCTTTCTTTTTCTCTTGCTTTTATTTTATTGCATTTTTTAATTGACACGTAAAAATTGTGTGTACTTATTCTGTACAACATAATGTTTTGAAATGTGTATGCATTGTGGAATGGCTCAATCAAGCTAGTTAGCAAATATATTACCTCACATACTTATCTTTTTTTATGGTGAGAACACTTAAAATTTACTCTCAGAGATTTTCATAATGCAATGATATGAACTATAGTCAACATGTTGTATGATAGATCTCTTGAACTTATTCCATCTATCTAACTGAAATTTTGTATCCTTTGAACAGCATCTCCCTACCTCCCCCAACCCTGGTAACCGCTATTCTACTCTATACTTCCATAATTTCAACTTTTTTAGACTCCACGTGTTTGTAAGCTCATGTGGTATTTGTCTTTCTCTGCCTGTTTTATTTCATTTAACCTAATGTCCTCCAGATTCATCCAACTGAACGTAGGAATTATTCTTTAGTAGTTTGATTTTATTATTATTTTGCAGAGCAGAAAGTTAATCTTTCTCTGTAATTAATTAATTTTTACTGTGTAGACTATGCCACAATTTATTTATCCATATGAATTGGTGGCCATTTAGGTTGTTTTCAGTGTTTTGCTGTTTTAAATGGTGCCACAGGGAATGTACTTGTTCACGGCCCTAGAGGTCATGTCCTGGAGTTTCTCTGGGTTACAGATCCGGAATTGGAGTTGCTCTGACACAGAGCACTTCATCTAGATTATACCTAATTAGTTGCTAGGGTGGTATTTACTGACATTCCAAATGGTTGTTTATACAGCGTGCTCAGACTTTTGTCAACTCTTGATCTGTCCGACTTTTATCAATCTTTCCCAATCTTAAGAATTTTATACATTCTCATACATTGTGAAATATTATTTTAGTTATTTTTGCATCTTGATTCTATATTTTTATAATAAATATTCCTGTCCACTTTTTTTTTATTACTATTGTTTTTTGAGACAGAGTCTCGCTCTGTTTGTCGCCCAGGTTAGAGTGCAGTGGCACGATCTCAGCTCACTGTAAACTCTGACTCCCAGGTTCAAGCAACTCTCCTGTCTCAATCCTGTCCATATTTTTATATGCAGTACTTATTTTTATTTTTTATTTATTTTTAAAGAGAAAACTACCCAATTAAAATAAGTAAATTTGCACTGGAATAATGTAAACAATTCAGAAATACAAAGACTGGAAGTTTTTTTTCATATCTTCCCTTCTTCTCCAACTTCACTCTACTTCTTATTTGACTACAGTACTTGAAAATTTTAGAAAATTGACACATAATAATTTTATATATTTTGGGTTACATATGTTATTTTGATACTTGCATACAGTGTGTAATGATCAAGTCAGGTTATTTAGGATATTCATCACCTTAAACATTTGTCATATCTTTGGAATGGAAGCATCCCAAATCTTCTCTTTTAGCTATCTTGAAATATACAATATATTTTTGTTAATTGTTGTCACCCTACTCTGCTATGGAACACTGGAAATTATTCCTTCTATCTAACTGTATGCTTATAACCACTAACCAATCTCTCCTTATCCACTGTACTCCCTGCTCTTCATGGCTTCTGGTAACCGTCATTCTACCCTCTACCTCCATGACATCAACTTTTTTATTTAATAGCTTCTACCTATGAGTGGTAACATGTGATATTTATCTTTCTCTGTTTGGCTTATTTCACTTAACATAATGTCCTCCAGATGCATCCATACTGCTGCAAATAACAGAATTTCATTCCTTTTATGGCTAATATTTCATTGTGTATATATACTACATTTTCTTTATCCATTCTCCCATTGATGGAAACTTATGTTAATTCTATATTAGTGTTGTAATAAACTCGAGAGTACAGATATCTTTTTGATATGCTGTATATCCAAGTTTTGGATATACACCAGCAGTAAGATTGCTGGATCATATGATGGTTCTATTTTTACTTTTTTGAAGAACCTCCACACTCTTTTCCATAGTGACTATACTAATTTACATTCCCACCAACAGTATACTGGTCTTCCTCTTTCTCTGCATCCCAGCCAGCATTTGTTACTTTTTGGTGTTTTAAAAAAAGAATATAATAGCCATTTTACCTGGGGTAAGATGATATTGCATTGTGGTTTTGATTTGCATTTCCCTGATGATTAGTAGTGTTCAACATTTTTTTTTTTTTCTATACCTGTTTGCCTTTGCTTAAGTTCTTTTGTGAAATGTCTATTCAGATAATTTGCCCACTTTTAAATCGAATGACATGGCTTTTTCCTACTGGGTTGTTTGTGTTCTCTACACATTTTAGTTACTAATCTCTTGCCAGAAGAATACTTTGCACCTGTTTTCTCCCTTTCTGTAGATTGTCTCTTCACTCTGTTGATTGTTTCCTTTGCTGTGCAGAAACTTTTTTGTCTGGTATAATCCCATTTGTCTAGTTTTCTTTTTTTGCCTATGCTTTAGAGGTTTTACCAAAAAACAAAACAAAACAAAACAAAAAAAAAACTTTGCCTAGACTATTATATTTAAACTTTTCCCTAATGTATGCGTCTGGTAGTTTCATAGTTTGAGGTCTTAGAATTAAGTCTTTAATCCATTTTGATTTTATTTTTGTATATAGTGAAATAGGGACCTAGTTTCATTCTTCTGCATATGGATATCCAGTTTGCCCAGCACCATTTATTGAAGAGACTGTCATTCCCACAGTGTATGTTTTTGGGACATTGTAGGAAATAAATTGACTGTATGTACATGGATTTATTTCTGGTTTCTCTGTTTTGTTCCATTGGCCTATGTGTCTGTTTTTATGACAGTACCATGTTGCTTTGATTAATATAGTTTTGTAGCACATTTTGAAGTCAGGTAGTGTGATGCCTCCAGCTTCCCCTTGGCCTCAGGATTAATTTGGTGTCTTTTGTGGTTCCATAAATTTTAGTATTTTTTTCTAGTTATGTGAAGAATGTTATTGGTATTTTTGATAGGAATTGCATTTAATTTGTAGATCCCTTTGTGTTATATGGACATTTTAACAATATTAATTATTCCAATCCATGAGCATGGGAGATATTTCCATTTTTAGTGTCCTCTCCTATTTCTATCATTGGTGTTTTATAGTTTTTGTTGTAGAGGTTTTTCACTCTTTTGGTTAAAAAAGAAAGTATCCTAGGTATTTTTTTTGTAGCTGCAAAAAAAAAAAAAAAACCCTAGGTATTTCTTTTGATTTATTTTTCAGTTTGTTCAATGCTGATATATAGATGCTACTGATTTTTGTATGTTGATTTTGTATCTTGCAACTTTACTGAATTCATTTATCAGTTCTAACAGCTTTTTGGTGGAGTCCTTAGATTTTTCTAAATATAGAATAATGTTGGCAAACAAGAATAATTTGACTTCTTTCTTTGTGATTTGGGGTTCTTTATTTCTCTTGCCTGATTGGTTGGCTAGACTTCCTATGTTGAATAACAGTGGTATAAGTGGGCATCCTTGTCTTTTCCCAGATGTTAGAGGAATGATTTTCAATTTTTTTTCCATTCAATATGATGTTAGTTGTGTGTTTATCACATGTAGTCATTATTTTGAAGTATGTTCCTTCTATACTGAGTTTGTTGAGAGTTTTTTTTAATCACGAAAGAATGTTTAGTTTTATTAAATGCTTCTCAGCAGTTTTTGAAATGATTATATGATTTTTATTGTTGCTTCCATTAATGTAATATATTGTGTTTATTCATTTGTGTGTGTTGAGCCATCCTTCCATCCCTGGAGTAAGGTCCATTGAATAGTGTTATATTATATTTCTGGTGTGCTGTTGGATTTGCTTGCTAGTCTTTTTTTTTTTTTTTTTTTTT
>NW_016107906.1:280002-334532 GCF_001604975.1 Cebus imitator
TTATTGCTATATATTTTCCTCTAGAGACTGCTTTAAATGTGTCCCAGAGACTCTGGTATGTTGTGTCTTCATTCTCGTTGGTTTCGAAGAACATCTTTATTTCTGCCTTCATTTCAATGTTTATCCAGTCAACATTCAAGGCTTGCTAGTCTTTTATTGAGAATTTTTGCATCTGTGTTCATCAGGAATATTGATTTGCAGTTTTCTTTTTTTGTTGTGTCCTTGTCTGGTTTTGGCCTTGTAGAATGAGTTTGGAAGTATCCGCCCCTCTACAATTTTTTGAATAGCTTGAGTAAAATTGGTATTTGTTTTGTCATTTCACATTATTTTAATTTTTGTTTCCTTGATTATATAAGATGAAAATATTTAAAATATATTTATTGCGCATTTTCATTTTCTTTTCTGTGATATATTTTACCTAAATTTTAATTTTTCTTCTTTAGGGAATTCTTTCTTTATTCGGAATACTAATTTTTTGTTAGTTATATGCATTGCAAATATCTTCTCCCATTTGCAACTTATTAGTTTTTTTTTTTTTTAAACTTATAATGTCTTTTGGGGAAAGTATTATTATTATATTGAGATGGAGTCTTGCTCTGTCACCTGGCTGGAGTGCAGTGGCATGATCTTGGCTTACTGCAACCTCTGCTTCCCAGATTCAAGTGATTCCCCTGCCTTCCCCTCTCCAGTAGCTAGGACTACAGGCATGCGCCACCACAATAAGCTAATTTTTTTGTATTAGTAGAGATGAGGTTTCACCATGTTGGTCAGGAAGGTCTCCATCTCCTGACCATGTGATCCACCCGCCTTGGCCTCCCAAAGTGCTGGGATTACAGGCGTAAGCCACCATGCCCAGGAGGAAATTATTATTCTTAATTTAAAATAGTCAAGCTTATTAATTTTTCCTTTATTAATGGTTTGCATTTTAAGCCTCTTGCTTAAGACTTTTTTTCTAACATGGTGGTCTTAAAAATATTCTCTTGCATTTTCTTTTAAAAGTTTGGCCAACTTGCCTTCATATTTAGGTTCACTTGGTGTTGATTTTTGAGTGTATAATGAGATCAGTATATAAGTTTTTATTTTTAAATATGTATATCCAATTGTTGGAGCACCTCTGAAAAGCTCATTACTGCTGTCCTAATCTACATTGCCCACTATCAAAAACGAAGTTATTTTATACGTGTGATTGTGTTTCTGGACTTTTTTTTTTTTTCATTGATCAGTTTGTGTAAACCTGTATCAATCTCATCCCATCTTATTTATATAGTTAGCTTTGATATCAGATAGTTTCTTGTCCAGAGTTTTTCTTTGTTTTTTCCACATAAATTTTAGTGTTAACTTTTCAAGGTTTAACAAAAAATGTGACATTTTTATTAGAATTATTTTGGATCTATAGATAAATTCTGGGAGAATTGACATCATTATAATATTCAGTTTTTAAACCAGTAAAAATAATATACCTCTCTATTTTAGTTATTCTTTAATGTGTTTTCATAAAGTTTTATAATCTTCTCCAGGAAGAACTTGTACTTTCTTCATTAGAGTTATTAATACATTTTCAAATACATTTTATCCTATTGAAGTAGTATCTTTTAAAACATTACATTTTAAAACTTCTTATAGATGAAATAGATTCTGTTTTATTTTGTACATTGATTCTGATTGCAGTAAACTTGCTATACTCATTTATCTTTGTGATTTCAATATGAAAGTAATGGTTTTCTTTTTTCTACTCTTATATCTTTATTTACTATAATGCACTGTCTAGAACATTGTGTAAAATAATGAAAAGCATTCTTTCTGATCATCACAGCAGAACTTTCACTATTTTGCCATTCAGGGTAATGTGTACTGTAGGTATTTTTTAGACAATCAAATTATGAATCAATGTTGAATTGCATTCACTGCATTTTCTGTATCTACTGAGATCATAATTTATCACCTTTAAACTTTTTAAGTTTAAAGTTAACTAAATTAACTGATGTTCTAATGTTAAAAGAACATTAATATTGCTGACACAAACTGAATTTGGTTAGAATACATTATCTTATTTATACACTGATGGATTTGGCTTGCTGATATTTTATTTAGAATTTTTTAATGCAGGTGCATGAATGGCATTTATCTAGAATTTTATTGTCTTCTATGGTTCTTGTCATATTTTATCATCCACGTTATGTTAGCTTCATAAAATGAGTTAGGCAGCGTGCTTTCTTTTACCTACTTGCAGTTTTTCAAAGAATAATTAACATTTCTTGATTGTTTTGTATAAGCCATGGGCAAATTTGTCTGACGCTGATGTTTTCTTTGTGGTTAGAGTTTAAAGTATTCTTTCAATTACTTTTAATGGCTACAGGTTTGCTCAGGTTTTTTGTTCATTTCTTCTTCAGTCAGTTTTGGTATGGTATATGTTCTTGGAATGTTTCTGTCTCATCGAAGTTTTTGTATTTATTGACATAAGTTGTTCATATTATTCTTTTAATATCTTTTGAATCTGTGTAGCATCTGTAGTCTTTTATTTATGTGTTCATAATATGGCTTATTTGTACATTATCTCTTTTTATGTTCATTAAAAGTTTTTCAATTTGTTCTTTTTTATCTTATTTATTTTTACACTTATCTGTAATATTTCCTACTTTCTAATACATTTGGTTTGATCTGATTTCTCTCCCTTATTTCTTATGTTGATTTCTTAGGTCATTTATTAATAAATTTTCTTCTTTTATGGTATAAGTATTTAAATGCATATTTTTCTCTCTTAGTATCCCATAACTGTATCCCAAAAGTTTTGAAACATAGTATTTTTCATGTCATTTGGTATTAATATTATTTGATAGAGGCAATAATTTCTTCTGTGACCCATGAGTGAAGAAGAAATACATTTGCTGACTTTAAAAACTTTAAATTTTTTTGAGTTATATTTTTTGCTATTAATTTCTAACTAAATGGTGCCCAGAGAAAAAGGGGGAGGAAGCGGAGCAAGATGACTGAATAGAAGTGTCCACTGACTGTCCCCTCCTCTACCCCTGCAAAGACACCAAATTAATAACTATCTACACAGAAAAAACACTTTTATAAGAACCGAAAATCAGGTGAGCACTCATAGTACCTAGTTTTAAATTTATGTCGCTGAAAGAGACACTGAAGAAAAAACAGTCTAGAATCACTGATGCCTCACCTACCCCCACCCCCCACCTCCCTGCCACGTAATGGAGATTGCTGCAGCTCAAGGAGAGAGAACACAGCAGTTGTGAGGCATTTAATTCAGTGCTGCCCTGGTACAGCAGAAAGGAAAACTGGACCAAAATCAGCTGATGCCTGCCCATGAAGGGAGCATTTAAGCGAACCCTAACCAGAGTAGAATCACTAATCTCAGTGTTCAGAACTTGAGTGCAGCAAACCTTGCCACAGAGGGCTACAGTGCTCTGTGTCTCCAGGTAAATTTGAAAGGCAGTCTAGGCCATAAGGACTGCAATTCTTAGGTGAGACCTAGTGTTGAAATAGGCCCAGGGACAGTGGACTGGGAGTGCATGTGACATACTGAGCCACTAGCTGGGGCAGCCAAGGGAGCACTAGCACCACTGCCCTGCCCCCAACACCATGCTGCACAGCTCATGACTCCAAAAGAGATGCATTCCTTCTGCTTGAGGAGAGGAGAGGGAAAAGTGGGGATGACTTTATCATGCATCTTGGATACTAGCTCAGCCAAAGCACAATAGGGCACTGGACAGAGTTGTGAGGCCCCCATTCCAGGGCCAAGCTTACAGATGACATTTCTAGATACACGCTGGGCCAGGAGGGAACCTGCTGCCTTGAAGAAAAGAACCTAGTCCTGGCAGCATTCATCCCCTGCTAACTGAAGAGCCTTTGAGCCCTAAATAACCAGCAATGATATGCAGGTACTACATCAAGGACCTTGGGTGAGCCTCTGAAACTTGCTGGCTTCAGGCCAGCATAGCCACAGTAGGGCAGAGCATCAAGCAGGCTCCTGGGGTCCCTGATTCTAGGACTTGACTCTTGGATGGCATTTCTGGACCTGCATTGGGCCGGGGGAGCCCACTGTGTCCCAGGCCAAGAAGCATTCACTAAAGTAAACTTAAGAGATCTTGAGCCTTAAGGGAACATTGGATGATATCCTGGAAGTAATCCTGGTTGCCTGGAGTGGCAGTGCCTACTGGATGAGGCTTCTCAAGCTTTTGGAAAGTGGAGGGAAGAGTAAAAAGGACTGTGTCTTGTGGTTTGAATGCCAGCTCAGCTGCAATGCCATAGAACACCAGGTAGATGTCTAAGATTTAGGACTTTAGTCCCTGACTCCTAGACAGCACTTCTGGACTGGACCAGGGCTTGGGGGACCTCATCTTCTTGAAGGGAAGGACACAAGTCTGGCTGGCATTGCTACGTGCTGATTATAGAGTCCTAGGGCCTTGAGTAACACAGACAATAGCCATGGAGTGGTTATAGCAGGCCTTGGGTGAGACCCAACACTGCGCTTGCTTCAGTTCTGACACATCACTGTAATAGTAGGTAGCCATAGGCATGCTTGTGTCACTCAATCTCAAACTTTAGTTGACTCAGAACAGAGAGAAATTCTGTTTGTTTGGGAGAAAACAAGGGAAGAGAATAACAGTCTCCATGAATAATCTCTATGAGTCTGCAAGAACCACAGTGTTACTGGGATTGGGCTGCCTACTAAAGCAGATACAGCTTATATCACAATACTCAAGTCCTTTAAAATATCTAGAAAGCCTTCCCAAGAACAGCTACAAATAAGCCCAAACAGTGAACACTACAACTAATATCTAACTCTTCAGTGCCCAGACAACAAGTATCTTCTACTAGGGTCAACACCATCCAGAAAAACATGACCTCACCAAATAAACTAAGTAAGGCACCAAGGTCCAATACTGGAGAAACAGAGATGGATGGCCTTTTAGACAGAGAATTCAAAACAGCTGCATTGAGGAAATTCAAAGAAACTCAAGATAACTCAGAAAAGGAATTCAGAATTCTATCAGATAAATTTAACAAAGAGATTGAAATAATTAAAAAGAATCAAGACAAAATTCTGGAACTGAAAAATGCAAATGGCATACCGAAGAATGCATTAAATCTACTTTAAACAAACAAATATCAAAAAAGACAAAGAAGGACATTACATAATGGTAAATGGTTCAATGCAACAAGAAGAGCTAACTATCATAAATATATATGCACCCAACACAGGAGCACCCATATTTATAAAACAAGTTCTTAGGGACCTTTGAAGAGACTTAGACTCCCACACAATAATAGAGGGAGACTTTAATACCTCACTGACAATAGTAGACAGATCATCAAGGCAGAAAATTAACAAAGATATTCAGGACTTGAACTCAGCTCTGGATCAAGTGGACGTGATAGATATCTATGACCTCTCCCTGACCAAAAAACAGAATGTACATTCTTTTCATTGCCACATGCCACTTACTCTAAAATTGGTCACATAGTTGGAAGGAAAACTCCTCAGCAAATGCAAACAAACGGAAATAATAACAAACAGTCTCTCAGATCACAGCACAATCAAATTAGAACTCAAGATTAAGAAATTCCCTCAAAACCACACAACTACATGGAAAATGAACAACCTGCTCCTAAATGATTCTTGGATAAATAATAAAATTAAGGAAGAAATCAAGAAGTTTTTAAATAATAAAATGAAGGCAGAAATCAAGAAACTAATGTGAACAAAGGTACAATGTACCAGAATCTCAGTGTCCTTTAATAGCAGAATAGGTCAAGGAGAAAAAAGAATTAATGAACTTGAAGATGATGGGTTATTTGAAAATATATAGTCAGAGGAAACAAAACAAAAGAATAAAAGACAATGAAGCATGACTATGGAATGTAGAAAGTAGCCTCAAAATGGCAAATCTAATAGTTATTGGCCTTAAACAGGAGGTAGAGAAAGCTATAGGGGTAGAAAGTTTATTCAAAGGGATAATAACAGAGAATTTTTCGAACCTAGAGAGAAAGATATCAATATTCAAGTACAAGATGGTTATAAAATACCGGGCAGGTTTAACCTAAAGACTATCTCAAAGCATTTAATAATCAAATTGCCAAAGATCAATCATAAAAAAAGAACCTTAAAAGCAGCAAGATAAAAGAAATAAATAAAATACAATGGAGCTTGAATACATCTGGCAGCAGGGTTTTCAGTGGAAACCTTACAGACTGTGAGAGAGTGGCACGACATATTGAAAGTGCTGAGGAAAAAATATTTCATTCTAGAATAGAATATCTGGCAAAATTATCCTTCAAAAATGAAAGAGAAAGACTTTCCCAGACGAACAAAAGTTAAGGGATTTCATCAATACCAGACCTGCCCTACAAGAAATGCTAAAGGGAGTACTTCAATCAGAAAGAAAAGGACATTAATGAGCAATAAATAATCACATGAATATACAAAACTCACTGATAATAGCAAGTACACTCTAACTGTGGGGTATGAACTAGTCTTGTCCTAAGTACAAAGACTAAACAAGAACTAATACAAAATAGTAACAACTTTAAAAGACATATTCAGTACAGTAAGATATAAATAGAAATAACAAAAACTTAAAAAGTGGTGGGACAAAGCTAAGGCATAGAGTTTTATTAGTTCTTTTTACTTGTTTGTTGATGCAAATAATGTTAAATTGTTATCGGGTTAAAATAATGCGTTACAAGATAGTTTTTGTAAGCCTCCTGGTAAGCTCAAACCAAAACATATACAGTGGATACACAAAAAATAAAAAGCAAGAAACTAAATTGTATCACCAGAGAAAAATCACCTTCACAGTCAAAGGCAGGAAGGAAAGAAAGAAGAGAACACTATAAAAGAACCAGAAAATAAATAACAAAATGACAGGATTAATTTCTTACTTATCAACAATAACATTGCATGTAAATGGACTAAACTTTCCAATTGAAGAACATAGACTGGCTGAATGGTTGAAAAAATAAGACCCATTGATCTGTTGCCTACAAACAATATACTTCACCTATAAAGACATGTACAGATTGAGATTAAAGGGATGAAAAAAGATATTCCATACCAATGGAAACCAAAAAAGAGAAGGAATTTCTTTACTTATATCAGACAAAATAGATTTTAAGACCAAAACTATAAAAGAGACAAAGAATATCACTATGTAATGATAAAAGTGTCAGTTTAGCAAGAGGATATAACAATTTTAAGAATATATGCACCCAACACTGGAGCACACAAATATAAAAAGCAAATATTATTATAGGTAAAGAGAGAGATAGGCCTCAATACATTAATAGCTGGAGACTTCAATACTCAACTTTCAGCATGAGACAGATCTTCCAGAGAGAAAACAAGGAAACATTATACTTAATCTGAACTATAGACCAAATGGAGCTAATAAATATTTACAGAACATTTCATCCAAAAGCTGCAGGATATATATTATTTTCTCTAGCACAAGGATCATTCTCCATGATCAACCATACATTAGGTCACAAAACAAGTCTTAAAACATTAAGAAATAATTGAAAAAATATCAAGCATCTAATCTAACTGCAATGGAATAAAACTAGAAATTAATAACTGTAGGATTTTTGAAAACTTTACAAATACATGGAGATTAAGTTATATGCTCCTGAATGACCAGTGGGTTAATAAATTAAAAACAAAATTGAAAAAATTCTTGAAACAAATGATAATGGAATTACAATATACCAATACCTATGTGACACAGTGAAAGTAGTACTAAGAGGGAAATTAATAGTTATAAGTGCCTACCCTAACAAGGAGGAAAAACTTCAGATGAACAATCTAACAATGCATCTTAAAGAGCTAGAAAAACAACAGCAAATCAACCCCAAAATTAGTTGAAGAAAGGAAATAATGAAGATCAGAGCAGAAATAAATAAAATTGACATGAAAAAGACAATATAAAAGATAACTTTTTAAAAAGTTGGGTTTTTTTGAAGTTAAACAAAATTGACAGACTATTAGCCAGACTAAGAAAAAAAGAAAAAAATCCAAATGAATAAAATCAGAAATGAAAAGGGAGACATTACAACTGATCCTGCAAAAATTCAAAGGATCACTAGTGGCTACTTGCACAACTACATGCTAATACATTGGAAAATCTAGACCAAATGGACAAATTCCTAGATACATAAAACCTACCAAGAGGGAACCAGAAATAAATCTAAAACCTGAATAGGCCAATAACAACTAATTAAATCAAAACTGTAATATAAAGTCTCTCAGAAAATTAAAGCCTAGGACCTTATGGCTTTACTGCTGAATTATTCCAGACATTCAGAGAACTAATATCAATCCTACTCAAACTATTCTGAATAATAGAGAAGAAGGGAATACTTCCAAACTCTTTCTAGGAGGCCAGTATTACTCTAATGCCAAAACCAGGCAAAGACACATTGAAGAAAGAAAACTATAGGCCTTCATCTCTAATGAATATTGATGCAAAATTCTTCAACTAAATACTAGCAAATTGAATTCAACAATATATTAGAAAGAGCATTCATCAAGACCAAGTGGGATCTATCCCTGGACCCAAAGATGGTTCAACATATGCAAATCAATCTATGTTACATCATATCAACACAATGAAAGATAAAAATCATATGACCATTTCAATTGATGCTGAAAAACATTTTATAGAATTCAACATCCCTTTATGATAAAAACCCTCAAAAATTAAGTATAGAAAGAACACACCTCAACATAATAAAAGCCATGTATAATAGTCCTACAGCTAGTATCATACTGAATCGGGGAAAAACTGAAAGACTTTTCTCTAATATCTGGAACATGACAAGGATGCCCACTGTCACCATTGTTATTCAACATAATGCTGGAAGTTCTAGCTAGGGCAATCAGACAAGAGAAAGATATAAAAGGCATCAGATTGGAAAGAAAGAAATCAAATTGTCCTTGTTTGAGAGATTATATAATCTTATATTTGGGAAAATGTAAAGACTCCATGAGAAAACCATTAGAACAGTTACACAAATTCAGTAAAGTGTCAGAATACAAAACCAACCTACAAAAACCAGTAGCATTTCTATATGCTAACAGTGAACAATTTGAAAGAGAAATAAAAATAATAATTCCATTTACAATAGTCATACATAAAAATATCTAGGAGTTAACCAAGATATAAAAAAATCTCTATAATGAAAACTATAAAGTGCTGATGAAATAAATTGAAGAGGACACAACAACATGAAAAATAGTCAAAGTTCATGTATTAGAAGGATCAATATTATTGAAATCCCCATATTACCCAAAGCAATCTACAGATTCAATGCAATCCCTATAGAAATACCAATGATGTTATTGACAGAAATAGAAAAACTATACTAAAATTTATATGAAATCACAAAAAAACCAGAATAGCCAAAGCTATTCTAAGGAAAAAGAACAAAACTGGAGAACTCACATTACCTGACTTCAAATTATACTATAGTAACCAAAATAGCATGATATTTTGGCATAAAAACAGACACATAGACCAATGGAACAGAATAGAGAACGCAGAGCAAATCCACACACCTACATCGGTGTGCTGTATCCAGGAAACCCATCTCACATGCAAGGATACACATAGGCTCAAAATAAAGGGATAGAGAAAGATTTACCAAGCAAATGGAGAGCAAAAAAAAGCAGTAGTTGCAATCCTAGTCTCTGATAAAATACACTTTAAACCAACAAAGATCAAAGAGACAAAGTAGGGCATTACATAATGGCAAAAGGATCAACGCATCAAGAAGAGCTAATGATCCTAAATATATACACACCCAATGCAGGAGCACCCAGGTTCACAAAGCAAGTTTTTAATGACTTACAAAGAGACTTAGACTCCCACACAATAATAGTGGGAGAATTTAACACTCCACTGTCAATATTAGACAGATCAACGAGACAAAAAATTAACAAGGATATATAGAACTTGAACTCAGATCTGGACCGAGCAAACCTAATAGACATTTACAGAACTCTCCACCCCAAATCCACAGAATATACATTCTTCTCTGCACCACATCACACCTACACTAAAATTGACCACATAATTAGAAGTAAATCACTCCTTAGCAAATGCAAAAGAAAGGAAATCATAACAAACAGTCTCTCAGACCACAATGCAATCAAATTAGAATTGAGGATTGAGAAACTAACTTAGAACCACGCAACTTCATGGAAACTGAACAAGTAGTTCTTGAATGCTGACTGGATAAACAATGAAATGAAGGCAGAAATAAAGATGTTCTTCGACATCAATGAGAATGAAGACACAATGTACCAGAATCTCTGGTATACATTTAAAACAATGTCAAGAGAAAAATGTATAGCAGTAAATGCTCACATGAGAAGCAAGGAAAGATCTCAAATCGACACCCTGTCATCAAAATTGAAAGAGCTAGAAGAGCAAGATCAAAAAAACTCAAAAGCTAGCAGAAGACAAGAAGTGACTAAGATCAGAGCAGAACTGAAGGAGACAGAGACACAAAAAACCCTTCAAAGAAATCAATAAATCCAGGACCTGGTTTTTTGAGAAGATCAACAAAATAGACAGACCAGTAGCCATATTAATAAAAAAGAAAAGAGAGAAAAATCAAATAGATGCAATACAAAACAATAAAGGGGATATTACCACAGATTCCACAGAAATACAAACTACCATCAGAGATTATTACAAACAACTCTATGCACATAAACCAGTAAACCCGAAAGAAATGGATAAATTCCTGGACACTTGCATCCTCCCAAGCCTAAACCAGGAAGAAGTTGAAACCCTGAATAGACCAATAACAAGGTCTGAAGATGAGGCAGTAATTAATAGCCTGCCAACCAAAAAAAAAGCCCAGGTCCAGATGGGTTCACAGCTGAATTCTACCAGACATACAAAGAGGAGCTGGTACCACTCCTTCTGAAACTATTCCAGACAATCCAAAAAGAGGGAATCCTTCCCAAATCATTTTATGAGACCAACATCATCCTGATACCAAAACCTGGCAGAGACTCAACAAGAAAAGAAAATTTCAGGCCAATATCCATGATGAACATAGATGCAAAAATCTTCAATAAAATACTGGCAAACTGATTGCAACAGCATATCAAAAAGCTTATCTATCATGATCAAGTAGGCTTCATTCCGGGGATGCAAAAAGCTGGTTCAACCTAATGCAAGTCTATAAATGTAATTCACCACATAAACAGACCCAAAAACAAAAACCACATGATTATCTCAATAGATGCAGAGAAGGCCTTCACAAAATTCAACAGTCCTTTTATGCTAAAAAGTCTCAATAAACTAGGTATCGACACAACGTATCTCAAAATAATAAAAGCTATTTATGACAAACCCACATCCAATATCATACTAGATGGGCAAAAACTGGAAGCATTCCCTTTGAAATCTGGCACTAGACAATGATGCCCTCTAATACCTCTCCTATTCAATATAGTATTGGAAGTTCTAGCCAGAGCAATCAGGCAAGAAAAAGAAATAAAGGGTATTCAGTTAGGAAAGGAGGAAATCAAACTGTCTCTATTTGCAGATGATGTGATGATTGTCTATTTAGAAGACCCCATCATCTCAGCCCAAAATCCTGAAACTGATAAGCAACTTCAGTAAAGTCTCAGGATACGAAATCAATGTGCAGAAATCACAAGCATTCCTATACACCAATATCAGACTTAAAGAGAGCCAAATCAAGAACAAACTGCCATTCACAATTGCTACAAAGAGAATAAAATATCTAGGAATACAACTAACAAGGAATGTAAAGGACTTCTTCAAGGAGAACTACAAACCACTGCTCAAGAAAATAAGAGGGGACACAAACAGATGGAAAAACATTCCATGCTCATGGTTAGGAAGAATGAATATTGTGAAAGTGGCCATACTGCCCAAAGTAATTTATAGATTCAATGCTATCCCCATCAAGCTATGTATGACCTTCTTCACAAAACTGGAAAAAAACACCTTAAACTTCATATGGAACTAAAAGAGAGCCCACATAGCCAAGACAAACCCAAGCAAAAAGAACAAAGCTAGAGGCATCACACTACCTCCCTTCAAACTATGCTACAAGGCTACAGTAATCAAAACAGCATGGTACTGCTACTAAAACAGAGATATAGACCAATGGAACAGAACAGAGGCCTTGAAGGCAACACCACACATCTACAACCATATGATCTTTGACAAACATTATAAAAACAAGCAATGGGGAAAGGATTCCTTGTTTAATAAATGGTGTTGGGGAAACTGGCTATCCATGTGCAGAAAGCAGAAACTGGACCCCTTTCTTACACCTTACACTAAAATTAACTGCAGTTGGATTAAAGACTTAAACATAAGACCTAACACCATAAAAACCCTAGAAGAAAACCTAGGCAAAACCATTCATGTCATAGGTATAGGCAAGGACTTCATGACTAAAACCCCAAAAGCATTGGCAACAAAAGCCAAAATAGACAAATGGGACCTAATTAAAATCCAGAGCTTCTGCACAGCAAAAGCAACAATCATTAGAGTGAATTGGTGACCAACAGAATGGGAAAAAGTTTTTGCAATCTACCCATCTGACAAAGGGCTAATGTCCAGAATCTACAAAGAAGTAAAACAGATTTACAAGAAAAAAACAAACAAACCCATTCAAAAGTGGGCAAAGGATATGAACAGACACTTTTCAAAAGAAGACATATATGAGGCCAACAAACATATGAATAAATGCTCATCATCACTGGTCATTAGAGAAATGCAATCAAAACAACATTGAGATACCATCTCAAACCAGTTAGAATGGCGATCATTAAAAAATATGGAGAGGATGTGGAGAAATAGGAACTCTTTTGCACCGTTGGTGGGTGTGTAAATTAGTTCAACCATTGTGGAAGACAGTGTGGCGATTCCTCAAGGACCTAGAAATAGGAATTCCATTTGACCCAGCAATCCCATTACTGAGTATATATCCAAAGGATTATAAATCATTCTTTTATAAAGACACTTGCACACGTATGTTCATTGCAGCACTGTTTACAATAGCAAAGACCTAGAGCCAACCCAAATGCCCATTGATGATAGATTGGACAAGGAAAATGTGGCACATATGCACCATGGAATATTATGCAGCCATAAAAAATTATAAGTTTGTGTCCTTTGTAGGGACATGGATGAATTTGGAAACCATCGTTCTCAGCAAACTGACACAAGAGCAGAAAATCAAACACCACATGTTTTCACTCGTGAGTGGATGTAGAACAGTGGGAACACGTGGACACAGGGAGGGGAGCCTCACACACTGGGATCTGTTGGGGGGGACTAGGGGAGGGACAGCAGGGGGTAGGGAGTTGGGGAGGGATAACATGGGGAGAAATGCCAGATATAGGTGGCGGGGATGGAGGCAGCAAACCATATTGTCATGTGTGTACCTATGCAACAATCCTGCATGATCTGTATCTGTACCCTAGAACCTAAAGTGCAACAAAATATATATTTTTTAAAAAAGTTGTTTTTATTCACATTAGTGGATTTATTGTTTTGTTTTTTTAGAATTACTATACTTTAATTCTGGCGTACCTGTGCAGAACATGAAGATTTGTATACGTAGGTATACACGTGCCATGGTGTATACATGTCCCTCCCTTAGCTCCCCACCCCCCAGAGGATCCCAGTGTGTGATGTTCCCTTCCCTGTGTCCATGTGTTCTCATTGTTCAACACCCATTTATGAATGAGAACATTTGATATTTGGTTTTCTGTTCTTGTGTCAATTTGTTATTTTAGAAATGAATTGATAAAAATTTAAAATTTCCTGAATTTTCTAGCCAGATGCAGTGGCTCACACCTGTACAGCCCAGTACTCTGGGAGGCAGGGTGGGAAGAGTGCTTGAGTCAATTAGTTTGAGACCAGTCTGGGCAATATGGCAAGATCTCATCTCTACTTTTTTAGAAAATACAATAAAAAAAAACTTGCTAATTTTATTTTTCAAAACTGTTATATACTTATTCATTTTTGTCTGCTTGACAAAATAACCCAGATAGATGCAGTAAGTAAAATTTCTCACTATGATGGCGGTTTTGTGGATTTCTTTTTGTAGTTCTGTCAATTTTTGTTTTATATATGTTAAGGTGGTGTTACTGATGTATACAAAATTAGAATGGTTAACATCTTCCAGGTCAATTGAAACTTTTATCACCATGCTGTCACACAGTTTTAATCTGTGGCAATGCTTTTTATTCACTGTCTAATTTGAGAGATAGTAGTTTATATGTATCAATTTTCCTTTTTTTTAGTTTTACATCTTTTTACATTAAATCTTCATGGGACATGTACTTCAGTTGTGTGCCTCATCAGGAGCATACAGTCAGCTTAGACAACCAGTTTCACAAATTTGCTAACTAGAATATTGATTTCATTTACATTTATTGTAATTACCAATGTGTTTGAATATTTTTTCTAGCAATTTATTTTGTGACTACTGTTTGTCTTGTTTATATTTCATTTCTCACCCTTGACTTATTCAGAACTGATTTTTTTCTCATCCCTTTTTATTCTCTCTATTGGTGTGGCAGTTTTTCACTGTGTTTCTTTTCATTTAGTGGCTTCTTTGTAAAAATTGCTATGCATAGTTCCCAAAGGCCAAAGTAACTTAATATTTTTACACTTCCCCCAAATAATATAAAAACCAGTCCACATGTTAATGTCCATCACCTGCCTCCCTAATCACCTCCCTAGGACTTCACTTTTACTGCTATGTATATTAGTACCATTTTTTTTCTTTAACAACATAAGACATTGTTATTTTTATTGTATACATTCCATGTCTGTTTAGATTCTCCCATGTATTTATTATTGTCCTTGTTCGTATCACTTCACTTCTGCCTAAAGCAATCCTTTCGGAATTTTACCATTGTTAGGTGTTGGTGTTGATGTGGGGTTCCAGCTCTTGCTCCTCAACTAGTAACCAGTCTCTATTGTTTGCCTGATAGTAAGAAAATTTTATTGTCTTTGGCATCTTAGTTAAATCAGACTGAATTTAGGTATGAATTTCTTTTTATTTATTCTGCTTAGAATTTGTTGGGCTTCCTGAGTCTGTGGGTTAAGGGCTTCATCCATTCTTCATCTCACTCTTCTTTCTTTCTTTCTTTTTCTTTCTTTCTTTTTCTTTCTTTGTTCTCTTTTTCTTTCTTTTTTTCTTTCTTTGCCTCCTTCTTCTTCCTTCCTTCCTTCCTTCCTTCCTTCCTTCCTTCCTTCCTTCCTTCTTTCCTTCTTTCCTTCCTTTCTTCCTTTTTTCCTTCCTTTCTTTTTTCCTTCTTAGCACATTCACTCTTCTTTCCCTTTGGAACTTGAAATAGACATATATTAACTTTCTCATTCTATCCTCAATGTCTCTTCTTTCAAGTTTCTGCATTTCTGTCTTTCTCTTCTCTATTGTGAATATGATTTTTTACTTAGCTCTATCTTCCAGCTTATTCTATCTTTAGCCATGTCTGCTATCCATTGTTGTGTAACCAATTTCTCCAAAACTTAGCAGCATAAAATAGCAATTTCTGAGAGTCAATAGTTCAGGAGCTGCTTAACTGTGTGGTTTAGGCCAGGGTTTCTCATGAGGCTACAGTAAAACTGTAAGCCAGTGATGCAGTCATATGAAGAGGCTGAAAGATTCACTTCCAAAACTCACTCATGCGTCTGTTGGCTGGAGGCTTCAGTGTCTCACCATGTGACAGTCTGGCTTCCACGAGGCTGAGTGATGACATGGAGAGGAAGAACGCGAGAAAGAGAGAGGAAGAAGGAGGGGAAGGGAGAGGAAGTGAGGAGAGAGTGAGAGAAAGAGGGAGTGGGGGGAGAGAGAAAGAGAGAGAGAAAGAGATAAAAATTCCCCAAACAGAAGTCACAGAGAGAGACTACCCCAAACAGAAGTCACAGTACCTATTAAAACTGAATCACAGGTGTACACACCATCACTTGTGCTATAATTTGTTGGTCATACAGACTAACTCTGGTACATTGTAAGAGCAGACCATACAACACTGTGAAGATCCAGAGGTAGGATTATTAGGAGTCATCTTGGAGGCTGGCCACCAAAGCAATAAAACCTGTCCCTTTAGTTTTTAATGGAAATGATTATATTTTTTATTTTTGGAGTTCTGTTTTCCCCCTGATCTGCTTCATTGTTCTTTGTTCACATTTTTAATCTCTCTATTTCAAAATATATCAAATGCATTTGTTTTATATTCTGTGTCTAATAACTGAAGATTTTGCTGGTCTGGATTTGCTGCATGTTGTTTCTTCTGGTTGTGACTTAAAGTGTCTTGATCTCATTCATGTATGTTTTATTTTTTTATGTGACTTTTTCTTAGAATTTCGTGTATTGGTATTCTTTAAGAACAAATTGGGGTGTTCTTCTAAAGAGAATGTGCATTTTGTTCTGTTACTTGCCAGAAAGCCTAGAACCAGATTAAACTAAATTCCTGACTTGTAATTTTTATTTTTATTTTTTTTTGTTTTGTAATAAGAACAAATATTTTATTATTGAACTAACAATATTTGAAGCTAATAATCTCACCAATAATTTTTTTTTACACTGAATTAAACTGGTTGTGAGCAGTCTATAGCTTCATTTCCCTTTTTTTCTTTTTTTTTTTTCCCACTGACTTGTAATTTTTAAATCTCACCCAGGTAACATAAATTTAGGCTGAAAAGCTACATGAGTATTAGCAAATGTTTATAAATCATTAGGAGAATTTCCTTCTTTCAGTCACTATCAAATCTGAGATCCATAATTATTCTTGCACTGTCTTGAACTAGGTTTATTTGTAGCTTACCCTTACACTAAGGTTGAATGCTTTTGTGGTTGCAAATTCATGCAGAGGGGTCTCCTATTAGACCGCCCACCATGGACAGGGCATGACCTTGTTTGTCCTCTGTATCCTTTAGTAGTGTGAAACTGAAGCTCAAATATGCTCAGTGTTCTACCCTTGCTGGGGTTTCTACTTTTGCCTAGGTTTTGACTTATGAGTATAATTTTCTAGCTTATCAATGCGTTGAAAAACAAAAACAAAAACAAAATATTGCTGAAAGCATTTTATCCAAAATTTCTAATTATTTTCATTGGGAAAGGTTGGTCAAAGAACCTCATCCCCAGTGTTGCTAGAAATGGGTTATCTTTTCCCCTTCACTTCCCAAGTTCTGTTGTATTTTATTCAAGTATACGGCCCAGAATTGAAATATAGTGACAGAATGCATGTTACCCTTCGACTATTTTTGGAAGATTGTATTCCAGAACAGTATGCAAGGAATATTCTCTTGCTTGTGGGTTTTCTCAGTAGATATTAAAAAAGGATGTCAACTTTTCTGGAATTCAATAAGATTTCTACAGCACAATCTGCTAGACTTGGAGAAATTTACCTTCTTTATTTTAGTAAGTTCTAAAGTTTTGAAATTTTTAGTATAGACAACATTCTGAATAGGAATCTAAATTATTGATTTTTCCAAACACAGAAGGATGGGCTAATGATGACAGAGAAACTTTTAAACCTACAATTTCTTGCTTATTCATGATATTATACTTTCTCTTTCTTCGTTCCATCTTTCACATTAAATACCCAATTTTAAATTCCATTGTCTAATTGATTTAATGATTAAGAAAATGTTCCTGATATTCAGCCTAAATTTTTCTTCCTAATTTATTCCCATTACTCTTGGTTAAATCTTGAATAACTAGGATTGATGAGACACTGAGAGCTAATTAATTGATTGCTAAAGCACTGTGGTATTATCCAACTCCACAGTGAATTCTCTTAGTTTTAGGAAACCTTTTTACACTAAACTGCATTTTAAGGCTGTTTTTTCTTATTTCTAGGTGTTTTTCACAGGCCAGTTATGTTTACTATTTTCCCTGAAGATGCCACACATAGGCATAAACTAATAAAAGGCTCAATTTTTACTTTGACATGTTCACTTTGTCTTTTGCTTATTACGTTTGTGGAAAAGGCTTCCAAAAGTAAGTGACCCTGAGGGAACTGGTTAAAACTTATGGATACCCTTGAACATCAATTGACTCTCACTGAGCATGCTGCTGATTTCTGGGTCCAAAGCTTCCTCAGTTGCTTTTTACTCTGAACTTTCCTTATACCTTGCATTGCACCACTGAGTACAAACCTGTATGGCTTCCTTCGCTGAGCTTTGCAGCCCTAATGTGATTAAAGCTCCTTGAATGAGAACTTTTGTGAGATCTTTTATTTTCTAAATTCTGTACTAAAGACTGAAATAATAAGCTTTTAGTTAAGAGCAAAGTGTTCCCTTAATATCCAGAATAGAGAATAGTAAATTTGATTAGGAAATGAGGGAAGTTTCCTCAAAGAGAATAGAGTTTGACTTGAAACTAGATGGTTGAGTAAGATTTAGGCAAATGGAAAAGTGAAGACAGGATTTTTAAACAGAAGGTACTGATGTGCAAATTCACCAAGGCAGGGCTGGTTGGGAAATTACTGGTAGTAGGTTGTAGGGTGAGTGAGTGAAGCTGGCAGGGTCATGTCAGAAGACCTGGTGTGCTGTAGTTAGTACTTAGATTTGGTCTTGAATGAGATGGGGAGTTCATAACGGGTGGCTTCATAAATTTTTGTAGTTGAAGATGTTAATAAGATTTTACATAATGAGATTTGAAACTCTTTTTTAAAAGAAGTGGTTTGAGTGGAAGAAAAATGATTGGGTCTTTTATTTACCACATATTGGTTTGCAAGTTGCTGCAAGATTCCACAGGAAAAAAACACTGCCTTCTATCCCCCTATTCAGAGATTTTTAAAGGTCTGGTTCATGAGAGATGCTCTTGTGGGAAATTTTATTTTCTCCCTGATTAAAAATGCAGCATGACTTAGGAAAAACACAACAAAGCAAAATAATATGAATTTGACAGTTTTGATATGTTCAATTCTTAGTTACTTAGTTGACTTAGAAGGCTGCTGTTAGGCATTGCTTTTCACATCTGAATGACAGGTGAGGCCTCTCACCTGCTATAAGAAAAAGGACAGGACAAATAAGGTAAAGTTTAGTTATGAAATTTAAATATTGTTACTAGTAGGACAAAATGGAATAGATTTTTATTAATTTATCAATTTCTTTTTTGTTTTCTTTATTAACCTTTAGTAGAATGCCTTTAGCAATGTGGTATGGAACTGAGTGTCTTTTTAGTAACCTTCTAGAATTTT
Source organism: Cebus imitator (assembly GCF_001604975.1). Classification (NCBI taxonomy): domain Eukaryota; kingdom Metazoa; phylum Chordata; class Mammalia; order Primates; family Cebidae; genus Cebus; species Cebus imitator. Next base: position 299,240 of record NW_016107906.1, read on the forward strand.
AAGCACTCTATCTTCATCTTGATGATGTCCGGGAGATGTTGCCTTGTAAGTGCCTTATCTTGATACTGTATTAAAACATGACTGTTGCATTTATAAAATTACCTCAAGAGCAGTGCCCACAGGATTCTTGGAGTTTTCACCTTCCCTGCTAATGAGCAGCATGTGGGAAGTGAGCAGGGCCAAGGGTCTTCAATGATGTTTTGTGCATAGTTTTTGTTGGCCAAGGTGGGATTTAACTTAATATACCCAAAATGTATTGGTTGGTAACTATACTAACAAAAAAATTTTTTTCCCTCCTGGGAGCTTTCTTAGAATCCCTTGAGTTCTTTTATGTATTGTTAATTTACTTTTAGATTAGAGGGTCACAAATGTTCCATGCCTTCTTTGATTTTATCACTTCCCGACTGCTTACTCTGATACATTGGGGAGGAAGGAAAGAAATGTGCTCAAGGAAAGAGAAGGTGGAAGATGAGCGATATGGAAAACAGAAGATGGGAGACAGGAGAGTGGAGATGGGGAGAAGAAGAGAGAAGAGAAAGAATGGGAAATAAAAAATGAAAAAGAAGAGAAAAGGGAAAATGAGAAAAGTGATTTTCTTTCCTATTGCTCAGCATTTCAATTTACTAGACACATATTCATGGAGCAGTGCCTTGGGAGTATAAAGGAATAAAGGTTGACTTACTGGTTACCACGCAAGAAAATTCAAACTAACTCATGATCTCTGAAACAGTTTGAGACAGCAGCTGTAAATAAAAGTAATAGGGCTAAAATACATTGGACACATGGTTGTAACTTTCGTTTGTGTGAAGGTAAAATGCATTCGTAATTTATGTCCTTTTTGATTAACATCTTGAGATGTGTATGTGTACATGCATAGATCTATTTTATTTACAACTTTGTTTTAGTAATCATCTGGCATCTAAACCACTTTTTGAAATATTGCATAAGGTCAAGGAAACAATTCTAAAGTTGGTAATAATAGAAATTAAAAGGTAAAGGAAATGGAGGAAGGCAGTTTACCACGGAGATATTAAATTTTATTATAACGTTTCAACCTGAAGTTCAACACAAAAGATAAATCTTTCCCGGCAGCATAGGCTAAGGAATATATCATATCAACTTGGAAGTTATTAACTGAATTTTTTTGAGACAGCTATCACCTCAGTAACTGCTCCAAATGCATTTACTTTATTTTAAAGGTTGTTCTTTCCATTATTAATGCCATACTGAATCACAGAGCTGTTTATGATGAAATGTGCTACCCTAAAAATCCTGTAAATGCATCTGCAATGGCTGCTGATATGTTTCAACTCATCCTAAAATATACTGTAAATTTTTGGAAGATGTTTTTATCTTACTGTATATTCTCTGCAGACTGTTAGAATCCAATTTATTAACTCTCTGGAAGGCGAAAGCTATGCTTGAACAAAGTGACATGAATATTTGTCAGGATTGGCTCAAATTATGTGTTTTATGAGATAACAGCATAATTCTAGACTTTGAATGTCTTGCATCAATAACAATTCTGGTGGGGGTAGTGTAGACAGGTTTAATGAGCTTCAGAAGGGATTTTTTTGCTCATTAAAATCAGAAAATGTATCTTCTACTACATTTGCAGCATCTCCACAGAAATTGGAAAATTTTACTTACAGTGAAAAGAAGCTTTAATCAATCTCATAAATGGTTTAAAAACTTATCCAGGTGTAAATATGCAGGGAGAGGGAGTGTAGGAAACGTCAGCTGGGATTCTGAAGACATGAATGTACTTGCCATATTTTTTTGTTTTGTATTTTCTTTTATTGGCTGGATACCTTAAGGCTAGTCAATCAACCTCTCTGAGAATCAGTTGCCTCAAGTATCAAACGAGGAAGAGAAATATGCTGACTTTGCTTCGGGATTTTTAGTTTAGATTGTCATCTTTCTAGACCAGATGGAGTTTTCCATGGCTCCCAGAACAATGAAAGAGTGGATAGGCAGTCATTTAGTGAAACAAGCGTGCTCATGTGATGCCTACGTTACTTAAATGAAATATAGAAGTAGATAGGTTTATCTAGATTCCAGATTTAGATTCTGGGGTCATGACATGCAAGAGGACTGATTTTATCACTCTTCTAGAGACCATCTAGATCAGGTCCATACTTCTCAGTTTGCAGACGAGGAAGCTAAGTCCTAGGAAGATTAAGGGGTTTAGAAATTTCAAACATCAAGTAAATATTGACAATGCTTGAAATCCAAAATTCTTATACCCTTTACTGCCTAGGAGTTGGCAACATAGTTTCCCTTTCCTGCTGCCTTTCAAAACTTGCTCTCAGGAAAGGACATCATAACTTCGGTTTAGGTGCAAATGTAAATGACTCCTGAGTCTTCAATTATTTTTCTCTGGGACCTAATAATGAAATTTTATTACTGACAGAAATAAACTGAGAGAGGTCTGATATTTGGAGAACACATGAAAACTTCTTTTTCAGTCTCTGAAATTGGCTTCCATGCCCTTTTCCTCTCCTTTTCGGTACTTTTCCCCTCTTCTGGTTTTCAAGTGAAAAAAGGCCTGATTGCTACTCCAGTATTAACTGAAAACTTTGCATGCATTCATCTACATGTGTTCAGGGGAAGAGGGTGAATTGTTCATTGATTTAACAAATGTTTATTGAGGATCTATGAGCTCTAAGTATTATCTGGGTTCTGAGGCCAGAGCAATGAGTAAGACTTCAGTTCTGACCTAATAGGTTTGCATTCCAATGTTAGATACCAGCTTTCTATCTTGTGCAAGCAGAAGAAGAATCAGCTATGAGGCACATGTTCAGGAGCTCCTGGGTGGGCCTTTGTCATCTTGTTTTACTTACACGCTCTTTTCAAAGATAGCAGTTGTTTTATATGGAGCAAAATATTGTCTGTAAAATGCAAATAGTCATAAAACCCTTTCTCGCCTTTTTTTCTTGATGCGCTTTCTAGGTCTCAGAAGATTTTCCTGAAAGAAAAGCCTTAATGTCAATTCATTCTTCCTAAATTCTTGGCCATTTGTGTTGGACCCAAACAGGAACACAAAAGTAGGCCTCTTAGGAAAGTCAAGATTCAAAAGGGATATCTAAATATTCGCTATGCAAAGGAAGTCACAAAACAGACTAACTATATCTAGAATATTCAAAACCTGTAGCCCACAATCTTTGTTACTGAAATATTTTGGTTCTGCTTCAAACAATTTCTTCCACCTTGTATAATTATGGCACTGGATAAATGTTCAACACTAAAACAGTTATTGCTTTTCAGCTCCAGGATGGCTGTGTTTCAAAACTGAGGGAAACATGTGCCTTCTAGATGAAAGGTGTAGTATAAATGCAACTTATTACCATTTTAGGCAGAATTCCCAGGCTGGCATTTAGCAATTTAAAAAGCAAAGCTAAACAAGCCCAGGAGATCAACAATCCATTTTTTTCCAACCGAAGATGCTCATTTATTATGGACAAATCACTAGAAGGCTCCATTGTCCTTTGCTGACTCTCTTTGGAGCCTCTAAGGCAGCACAGGTAGGAAGTGAGATAATCATTTTTTTGTTTCCATTAATCAATGGAGAGTCTAAATGAAGAGGTACAATTGGCTCTTTGAAGAATTTGTCAAAGCAAAATTCACATTAGAAAAGGTTTACGGTTTTTCCCCTCTCAATAGAATAATCTGTCTGGATATTTTCAGACCTTTATCTTCTCTTCAAAGAACACTCTCTCCTGAGCTTAGGTTTGCAAAGTGCATGGTTGAGGGAAAGATTATCTTCATAGAAAAATGTAGATATAGACAGATATACTTCTGGGAGGGCTTGGTTTAGCAAAACAGATATTTCCCTAACTCAAAGAAAAGAAACTCATCATTTTTGAATCCTTATATACTGGTGATTCCTGAGTGAGTAATGGATGAAAAGTACTTTCCTCATATATTCTTTTCTATTTGGATTCAGGACTTTACTAAAAGAGTAGAGAGAAAACATTTTCTTCTAAATGTTGTTACTTTAAATATTCAGTATTGATTTCTGCTTCTTCTCTTCCACGTTCAGGGTTATGTACTCTTTTCGACTAGTTTGTAAGGTATCTGTACTTACAAGTAAATGTGAGATCTCCTTTCTGGGGACCGCTATAATTGTCTTTCTAGTATTGTCATGAATCTGTACATTCTAAACTTAAGGCCAAATTATTTACCAGTAGTGGCTTGTGTTGGGATAAATCACACCAATGAAGAGATGACAATAATGTTTACCATCAAAACAAATACATTAGTTTCAAGTATATGAACCTAACTTTAGGTTGAACATATTTTTAAATGTTTTCTCTGCAATTTTTTTGCTTAATAAGCAATAATAGAATGGAAATATGCATTAATCTACAGGTAAAATATCTTTCAGATAGAGATCTTATCTTTTTAACATATTTGTGGGTTTTTTTCTTTTTTTTGGTATTTATTAGGTTCTATAAATGTAAACGTGGTTTTGATTTTTACTCAAGTGTCTACTTCAGGTGCTTCATTTGATATTTTTCCTGGAAGGTAGCAACCTATTACTTTGCAAGTTAAGGAATATGGTAGAATGTTACATACCGGAGAAAGGTACACACAAATATTTGATTATAGCTATTATTTCAAAATTAATATTTGTTATTTGTTTATTTCTCTACGGCTCAATGACAACAAGACTGAGCAAAGCAGGCATTGGGAGGACCTGGCATTCACTAAGGAAATTGCATGATGCAAGTACACAGAATCATAAGTCTGGCTAGAATCATTCTGTATGACACTGTAGTGACTCTATTTATCACTATTCATTTGTCAAAGACTCATGGAACTTTACAGCACAAAGATTGAGCCTTAATATAAACAAATTTAAGAAAATTATTTAGGAGGTCAGAGAATCCCAGGATTAAATGCAGAATATAACAAAAGAATCTAACTGTATTACAGTGTATGAAACAATATCTCTAAAGGTTGGGGCAGAAGGTGCTGACCTAAGTAACTTTGGAAAGTAGTGGAATCTATAAGAATAAAAACAGACATAAATCTGGACATAAACTGTGGACTCTAATTGATAAAGTTATTTCCCACTGAGGTACAATTATAAACTCTGAAATCATACAGAAAACTCTGCTGTGCAGAATAACTCCAAATAATATACACAGCATAGATGCTGCTTCCAAGAAAGTGGAGTATAACTCCTACTGTCTGAATGTGGGCTGCACACAGTGACTTCCTTCCAAAGGAAAGGATTAGAGGGGAGGTAATTTAACAGTGGAAGAAACTGCAAGATACTATCTCAACAAGATAACTAAGGTTAACATATCAGTGAAAAGTTCATGTTGATGGTGTGGATCCTTTATGTGGTGTGATGAAGATGACATTTTGCCTCTGTCATCTCGCTCCCCAAAACCTGTAAGTCTAGTTGAATCATGAGAAATACGTTAGACAAGTCCCAGTTAAGGGACATTCTACAAAATCCCTTCTCAAACTGTCAAGATCATAAAGAAACAAAGAAAGCTTCAGAAACTGCCACAGCCAAAAGGAGCCTAAGGAGACATAACCAACAAATGTAATGTGGTATCCTGAAGGACATCTGGAACAAGAAGATGGAACTAGGTAAAAACTAAGGAAATCTGAATACAGTATGGATTTTACATAATAATGTATCAATATTGGTTCATTAATATTGACATACATATGATAATATATGTTAGTAATAGGAGAAACTGGGTGTGGTGCATACAGAAACTCTGTCCTATCTCTGCAATTTTTTTTTATAAATCTCACTTAAAAGATTATTTTAAAAAGTCTGGCTACAGCATGATTTAATCTGGGGGCACGCAGTTACTGTAATGTCACAGTTTTTTTTGTATGGTACTTATTTCAGGAGTTTCTTGTTTCTTCCACCACTGAGTAGAAACTCCCAAACGGCTTTAGAAACACTCCATAATTTTACTACACTTTTGTTGCATCCTTTTCCTTGCTTTATTTCTTACTTACTGAACTGTAATGTATTATGAATATTCTAGTCATAGTGATGTCTTCATTCGAGATGTTGGCTTTCCCTTTGCTTGGAACACCTTTACCCTTCTCTACCTATAACCAGCTTTTATGAAAAATAAATCCCGTATTTATAGTGTTTGTCTGTTTCTGTGATGTAAATGCGCAGGTCATGGCTGATTTCAAGTTACCAATGGTTTAACAACTAGTTAGAAAAATTCCTGAATGTTTAGGAAACTGCCATCACAGATAAAAATATGTACTACCTTTTTTCAGACAGCCTTAGCTCCCTTCAATTAATTCATTCTCAGCTAAACTCTCATTTCCCAAGCACCTTTGAAGAAAGTTCATTGAACAGTACTCTCTGGAGGTTATGAAGTAATTCCAAGAATATAAGAAAGCTAAGTTTGATCACTGGCTCTGCTACTTACGAGCCATGTAAATTTGAGAATTACTTCAATTTTTTTTGAGACTCAGTTTCTTCATCTGAAAACTGGTAATTATAATACTGTATTTTCTTTTCAGAGTCGATTGTAAGAATGGAATGACATAATCGGACAATATTTTTAGGACAGTGCTCATAAGCACAGGGTATTAGTAGAATTATCTGCTGTAAAGTAAATGTATATGTTCCAAGTTCAGTATGAGATCTTTCACTTGTTCAACAAATGTGTACTACACAATAGATTCTGTTCTAGGCAGTGTTCTCTTCTCTGAGATAAGTTGACTTTACAGAGTCATATTAGCTTAAGAATAGGATAAAGGTGAATTAATGAGGTTCTTGGGGCTGTTGTTCAAGGATTTTCAAGTTAAAATTTAAAAAAAAAACTAGGGGACAGTGCGGTGTTCTTGATCAGGAAATAAAGGCAGAAAGTCCATCATTTGGAGCATTAGAGATGTTTTAGCCTAACAGATTAGCTGCTTCTGCACCAAGTAGGATCTTTACAAAATGGAACTGACGGGCTTGATTCACTCATCTGAAGTTTTATATTGTGGCTATGCATGTAGACACAGAAACTGATCCAATGGATTTTACATCCTGCCTGTGCCGTTTATTAGCTATGTCATCTTGGTCTAGCTACTTAACATTTTGAACCTCTCTTTCATTATCTCCTTGACATAATAATTATCTCTAACTGGTAAGATTTTTTATAAGGATAAAATGTGATAATGCATGTAAAAATGTTTGGAGAATTGTCTGGCACAAACTAAGTGCTCAGTATAATTTCTGAAAGTTCTGCATGAAATGTGTATTTTTAGAGCTCCAAGTTCAGCCTTTTGAATGTCCCAGGTTAGTTACTTCTTTCAATATATATTTGTTTAAGGCAAGGTTATCCTTCTCTGGATACTGGTGCTTTACATGTAGACAACCAGTTTCCTAACTGGCTCCCTGTGACTTCAGGAAATCCTCCCTAGCTCTCAATGTAACAGCTTCTATTCACTTAAAGGTGGCGCACAGCTAATTAGCCAGTAGAATTGCAAAGTCATGATTCACTTTAACATAAAAATGGCAACATCTGGCTAGGTGGAGTGGCTCACACCTGTAATCCCAGCATTTTGGGAGGCTATCGCAGGTGGATCATCTGACGTCAGGAGTTCAAGACCAGCCTGGCCAACATGGTGAAACCCTGTCTCTGTTAAAAATACAAAAATTAGCCAGGTGTCGTGGCATGTACCTATAATCCCAGCTACTGGGGAGGTTGAGGCAGGATAATTGCTTGAATCCGGTGGAGGTTGCAGTGAGCCAAGATTGTGCCATTGCACTACAGCCTGGGCCACAGAGACTCATCTCAAAAAATTTTAAAAAAAAAGACAATATCCAAGTAAAGTGCTTTACCCAAGAGAGGACTACATATACCACAGATGTCAATTTGGTTTGGCTGTGTCCCTACCCAAAATTTCATCTTGAAGTGTAATTCTCATAATCTGCACTTGTTGGGGGCTGGGCCTGGTAGGAGGTAATTGAATCATGGGGGCAGTTTTCCCCACTCTGTTCTGGTGATAATGAGTTCTTAGGAGATCTGATGGCTTGATAACGGGCTTTCCCCTTTACTCCGCACTCATTCTCTCTCCTGCCGCCGTGTGAAGAGGTGCGTTCTGCCATGTTGGTAAGATTCCTGAAGTCTCTTCAGCTGTGCAGAACTGTGAGTCAATTAAACATCTTTCCTTTTTAAATTACCCAGTCTCGGATATTTCTTCATAGCAGTGTATGAACTATTAAGAGAATGGACTATTAAGATGTACAGTGTTTTTTGAAAAAGGCCCTGCATCAAAATCATCTGTGGAATATTATTTATTTATTTTTATAAGCATGAAGCTATTCTCATTTTCCCGGATTCACAACCAGTAGCCGTTGGGTGGTTCACTTATTAAAGAGGTCAATGAATGCTAATATAATGAGAACCTAATATTAATCATATGGAGATTTAATATTTGTATAGAGTTGGTATGAATTGTACAGAAAGATTTTATATCTGTACCCTTTCATCTGTGTTTTAACCAGAAATCTTTGTGCATTACATATTCCCAAAGGATGAATTGACTTGTAATTGCTTTTTTTTCTACTTAAAGTTAAAATTTTTATGCTGAAAAATACATTTCTCTTTATTCTGTATCTTTCCTTATGTCAAGGCTAATTTCTGCCTTGGATTTCAATGGTTATAAAACAGGAAAAAAGTATGTTTTTCATCTTTATTGTGAAAAGTATGTGAAAGAAGATTTTTGATGCATGCATACTGGTCCTTATAAATAATATATAAGAAATTACAATATTCTGACAAACCAGGAATTTGGGATGGTTGGAATAATATTGGGCGCTATTTAAAAATTTTGCACTGACACAAAGTCAAAAAGAAAATCAGACCACTGACAATGAAACCTTCAGTGTTAATAATTTTTAGGTTATTTTAGTGATTAGGTGGGGGAAGACATTGGGAGGTGACAAACATATTGTAATATTGGCAGGGCATCATGAGAAAATATTATCTTTTTTTCCTACTATTTTTGAGATGGGGCTGAGTGGTTTCAATTAGGGTGATAGGTAAAACATTATGAGGTCAATTAAACCTCCCCAACACTATGGATCCAATTTGCCTATAATCTTCCTTGTGTTATACAGGATTTGTGTGGTGGGCATGGGGGGATAGGTAAAGGAGAAAAACCACAGGTATTATTCTGGAATCTATCTCTGCACTGCTTTAGGAGACACTAAAGTAGACATTCGTTTGAAAGTTCTTTGGTAATCTTTTACTCATGACACTTTAGTATAGTAATGTGAAACTGGATTAGTATGTTATCTATCTCCATGAAATTGCTGTCGAGTTGTGTTCTGGGAACTGAACATATTCTTTATATTCTCTTACATACATCTATGTGTAAAGGTACATATAGATGCACACATTAGTGAAGAGTTACAGGTGTTTTATGCCACAGTTTAACTTACACATACGGTAGTGACTTTAGAGATCTAGAGATCCTCTGTCCAGAAAATCCCATTTAACAATGAGGACTTCGACTTTCCAGGAAGGAACACAATGGCAATTCTAATTTGCATTACAGTATGGGAAGGCAGGGCTGGAACCACAGGCACAGTTCTCGTTTTTCTGTACAACACTGTGTGTGCAAGTACATGGAGGCAAGGGTACAGACGGGTACAGCCACATACAGGGATACAGCTGTAACACAAAACTGATTGGAAGCAAGTAATTGCCAGTCAATCTACTATGAAATAAGAACCGCTACTTTTAGTTTGAGCTTGAGTCTAAGTGGTTGATTTGTTTTTCTTATTTTTCCATGCTGAACATTCATCCTGTAAAGAAAAGTAAACACTTAAAAGTCTAAATAATCTCAATTATTTGCTATGATAACCAATGAAAAGGTATTTCAATAAATGCCCTAATTTCATATACTTTGTGTAATAAGACTTTCTAACCTTTAAGCACTTACCACAAAGTTTTTCCTGTAAATAGCACTCAGTAAACTTATGCTAATTTATTGAAGAGCTGAAATGGAGGCATTTATTGACAGTGAACAAAAAATCATTTGTCACACAGTTATGTGGAGCTGCTATGTGGATAATTGTATTTCTATGTATGTAGAGGGAAAAGAAAATAAGATGTGTTATAATGTCATTTTCTCATTTAATCCTCAGCACACCATATTGTCATAAGAATATCATGTCTATTTACCGTTGGTAAAACTAAGGCTTAGATCAAACAACAAGAAGAGGTATGGTTACGGTTGGAACCAAATTCTGTCTTATCACAAAGTCCATGCTTTTTCCATAGTAGAGTCAAATCCATAATATCATAAAGAAGCTTTAATGTGGCTAATTTCAAATGTCTAAGTGCTTTTGTGAGGCAGGAGAGAAAGGAAAAGAAAGCAGAGTCAGATTTTAAGTAGAAAAAATTTTAATCCAAATGGTATATGCTGTTCTTTGTTTGCATGATTTCAGAATCCATCCCAATACTGTGTGACTCTATTCATCTCAAGACATATAGAAAGAGTTTTATGTTTTAAACAATCAGATTTGACAGTGATATTGTTTCTTTCTTATATAATACCCCTCAAACCTGGAGTCCAGCCAGAATCTGCATTCTGTCTTCAAATTTAATTCTTATTCCTTTTCCATATCACTGAGTTGTCGGAAAACAGCAACTTAATGACATTTTCCCCTGTGTCTTAGGATCATCTGGGTTATGTTACTTTTCAGCTGACCTGCTTAGTTCAGAGGGAATAAAGTTCTCTGTCTAATGATCTTTTGGGAGCTTGTATCATTTGTGATTTTGCTTTCCAAACCCTATGTTGTTCTGTAAATATCATAAGATGACAAGATTTCTAGGTATTAGTTTGTTTTTGCTCAAAGGAAAAAGGCAATTATAAATATGGAAGAAGCAGAGAATAAGGATGTTATAGAAAAGAAACTAGCTAAGTCATATTTGGTGTGTAACGTGCTGGTTTGGCAAGTCCAAAAATCCAGAGGAAACAGAAACAAGGGCTATGGAGTGAGCGAAAATATATCTCTACCTTGTATATCATTTCAATTCAGTTAGATTCGATTCAATTCAATCCAATTCAGTTCATTTCGGTTTAGTTCAGTTCAGGTTCAGTTCAGTTCAACTCGACAGATATTACTGTCCTAGGTGCTGAAACCACACAGCTTTCCTTAGGGATTTGTGTGGTTAAGAAAACAAGACTATTTAGGTAGATAGCTTTGACAAAGTCATTTCACCTCCCTGGGCATTGGTTTCCTTGTCTGTTAAATGGTGACCTCTTTCTCTACTCACATTTGGTGGCAATCTTCATGGGAAGGCAATAATTTGTAATAGAAGGAACACTTGCTTTAAAATTCCTAATGCATAATTCAGTCCTGGTTCTGCTACTATTTAGCTGTTTTAACTTGGTAAGTAACTCAACTTTTTGGGTTTCATCTGAGGTCAGATGAACTGATTTTGAAGGTTGCTTTATTGGCACATATTTCTACGAGACTGGATATAACCCCGCTTGTACATATGAATGCTTTGCCTAGAGTTGCAATCATATAATACGTATATTTTTTGTTCTTGAACCTAATTTTTGTTCATTACTCAAAAGTGATGTACTGATATGATTTGTAAAGCATTACCACATAGATATGCAACTGGTGACTGGCAGAAAACATGGTTTTGAGAACAAAGGAAAGTGATTATGAAAGTCAAGTTTATCCAGAAGTAAAAATGTGTTTGAGTAACAGAAGTCTATGGGAAGAATTCAGCTGGTGTGGGGTTTATATCTGTCATCTTGCAGCAAAGTAAGATTTCCTTAAACTAACATTTATTGAGATATGTTTTAATAGATATTACTGTTCACTAAGCATTTTAGTTTCCCTCTCTGTGGTACCCTTTTTACATGAGTTTTCTGCCTGATTGACATAAGCCTTTGCCACATGACTTGCCTTAGCCAGTAAAGTATGAAGGGTAATTAGATGTTCCATTTCTGAACTGAAACCTTAAGAGGGCAGTGAACAATTACTGTGTTCCTTTTTCATCTACCTTGAGATCCACAATGTTCCAGAATGTAGGAAGGGAGGCATCAGACTGGGATTCAGCATGAAAACACTGTGATGAACATGTACATAGTATAAGCAAGGACCAATCCTATGTCATTGTAATCTGCTAAGATTTTTTTTTAGTTGCATTATAACCCAATTCACTTTTGACTATACTGTGCTTGCTACTGAGAAAATACAGTGCTAAGCAAGGCAAATCTAATCTTAGGTCCTTCATGGATATCTCAGTCAAGTAAGATGTTACAATAATGCATGATATATATATATATATATATATATATATATATATATATGTGTAGTAGAGGAAGTAGGAAATGAGGAATGTATTGGAAGAAGCAAACTCAGACTTGAAGTCAGAGAAGCCTTTCTCCACATTATGCATTTAAGCTGACAGTTCATCAATTAATAGGAGTGAGGCTGGCCAAGGGCCAGGAGGAGTAAGAGGGTATTGCAAGCAGCAAGAAAACCATAGATCAAGTTATAGCAGCAAGGAGGATCATAGGGGAGTTGAGAAACTCACTGTTGAATATGGCTGCATGACAGAACAAAGGGGGAACTGAAAAGGAATTTAGCTGGTGAGATAACATTATTAATAATGGTATTGAGCATTTATTGGCTTTGTGCTAAGTGCTTTACATACATTTTCCTCATGATTATTATCGCCACTTTACAGATGAGGAAATTGAGCCATGGAGAGGTTTAATAACTGCCTGTAGCTGCACAGCAGGAATGTGATCTTATCTGATGGGCAATAGGAAGCTACTGAATGATGTTACATGTAGGAGCCTCATGATCAGATTTACATCATAAAAAGATAAGTCTGGCTCTGGTCCCCAACTCAAAATCCTACTCTGGTTTGGGTGGGTGTGGACCTCAGTTTCTTCTCTTCTTATCCATCTGACTCCATTGGCCAAGGCAGATGACAGGAAGGAAGATGAAAGTTGTGGTATTGCAGGAAAGGTGATGTTTCTGAAGGGCATCGGGATGGTATGTGTAATGAAAAATGTTTGTGGTTACTAAGATCATTAAGATTTGGGCAATAGTTTTAATGACAATATAAATATAATAAAATGATCCCCAAATGAGCTCTTATACCTAATTTAAATAGTAGATGTAATATTACATCAATAATTTGAGCATTTCAATTTTCTTTTGACTGTAATGCAGATAATATAGTGGGTAAATTAAAGGCCAAGCTAAAAATCTTTAAAGCAGACTTTGTTAGTGGCTTGTATATTCTTTCTTCCTTGTTGACCGAGGTTGAATCACAGGATAATAATTTGTGTTTCTCTTTGTCATAAATAGAGACATATATAGACTGAGGGAGAAAGAGTTCTTCATAGATGGCTGTGACATCTCTGACAGTTGTTTTCTGCGAGTTGTTTGTCTGGTATCCATCAGAGGCCTCTGGAGACCTGGGCCTGACTGGAGAGGTCCCCATCAAGATGTTAGGGGCTGTGATTAATATGAATGGTATTCAGGTCTTTGTTGGACCGCCTTCTGTTTCAGTAGAATTCAAAGAGCAGTTGTAGGTAATTTTGGCATTTAGAGTTTGTTTCCTCATAACCTCCTGTATACATGATCTCCAGACAAACTATTTTCCACTTTCCCTTTTCCATTCCTTCGTTCCTTTATTTTCTTTCTTCTTCTGCTTCCTTGCTTATGTCCTTACTCCTCTTTTTTTCTCTTTGAAAAAGCTAGCACCTGCAGAACATAATATGCTAGAAATAAGCTAACTGTCAATATGCGTAAGAAGATTTGTTGCAACAAAGAAAGGATATCACAAGACATTGCATATATTAATCTTTCCTTTCTTGTCTGTAAAGACCTGGGTTTGGCTGCTTTTCACTTATATGTGTTTAAGGAAAGCTGCTGGGTCAGAACAGAAGATTTGGGGGATGATAGACAGAGATTTACAGCTCAAATGTCCAGGAATGCAAGTTGACTCTGCAATTGTGGTTTCTCCCTAACAGCCCCAAAAGACTGCATCCCTTGAAGTATCATTCCAAGAGGATGACTTGGCAGAGGTTTGCAATGCCCCTGTCCCCAAACAAACAGCCCGGCCAAGGAACTTGTCAGAAAAGATCAGTGCAGGTTTAGGGATAGTTTTTTGAAGTTTTCCTGAAATAACCAATAATGAGTTGCCAGCTTTGATAGCTCTTTTTATAGATCTTGCAGCAGCTGGATCAAAATCTAATGAAGATGTTTGCATCTGACAATGGCAGGTCTGCACATTTCTATCCTATTTCTTGAGTGCACAAATGCATTTCATTTGGGAGCATGAAAGGCATATTTAGTGACAACTGATGGTTCTTTGTTTTTTAATTCCCAATAATGTCTTCAGTAAGTGCTTTTGTTAACATTTTTGCATTATACAATAGGTGACACAGGAAGATAATCGGTGTGCTGAAAGCAATTAAAGAGTTTATATCCAACTTGTTCTGCCTATTAAATGGATCCATTCGGCAAAGAAGCACATTAGCATCTTTACAGTGGAATGATTGTGGAAATAGGTTATTCACGGGGCCTGTGCATCTTCCTCCCTTTGCAATAAGACATATCTTCAAGATTGGAGAAAAGGAATGAGCTATTTTTCTCCCCTTGGAACTGTAAACAGAAGTAAAACTATTAATAGATGCTGTAGCTAATCCCAAGAAGCTGCAACTGAGAGATTAAATAATGTCATGAAGAGAGAAAGCTGGAATGTAGGGAGGGGAAAAACAGAGGGGAGGGAGAAGAAGTGAGTCCCTGATCTCTGAGTTGCATTAGACAAGGACAAACTGAAGGATTCCAGCTTATCTTAGAATTGACAATTGGTATAACAGGAGATATCTGTTTTCAGCAAAGTAAATATCATTCCATCTATTTTCTGAGTACTCTTTTAACAGGAAAACTTATGTTTTATTTTTAAAGTAGTAATGAAGATGATTTTAAAAGGGGTTTGGATGCCACAGAGATGCAGCTGAGCCTAAAGGGGATGAATGGACTTTGTAAGCCAAAAACTATGTTTTGTGCTAAAAGAAAGGGAAAACTTGGAGGCCTTTGGGTAAGTTCACAGCTTGAAACTGGAACGCTAACAAAGACTATAATATAACAAGAGGGATTGGACTATAATGACATCTTGTTCCTGGTCTATTAGAAATGATTAAATTATTACAAATTTTGTTCCTACTAATACTCCTGGACTTTGTTGATGCTTTATTCAACGTTGAATGTGAGGCATTATGAGTCAGCAGCTCTGCTAAGGATTGTCATCTCTCTTCAGAGCTTTTCAGAAATTGTGAAGTCAGCATTGTTGATTCAGTTTAGTATTATTCAAAGTGTAGCCCACAATCACGATCATGACTATCATCATCATCACTTGGAAACTTATAAGAAATGCAGATTCTCTGGCTTTACACCAAACCTAATAAATCAGAATCTCCAAGGATGGGCCCCAGGAATGTGTTTTAATGAGATCTATAGGCAATTTTTGTGCCTACTAAATTTGAGAGGCAATGTCTTTACAGCTGAGAAATCTGAAGCTCAGAGAGTTTGAGTGAAATGTCAAGATCACACAACTTCAGAGAAACAGAATTGAATTTTTACTCAGGATTTCTTGTGTTCTAAGGTAGGCTCTTTTACAGCATCATTGGAATACCTGGTCACTCACTCTTAGGATCAGGAATTTACTTGCTTTCTGAGGATGGTCTTTCCTTAAAGGATTGTGATTGAGGATGCTTGGAATTTATGAGTGATTTGAACTGTTGTTCCCTTGCCACGATACAGGTTCTACTGTGTCTGTCAATGTGACTAGTTTCCAAGAGAGGCTAGACTGGGCCACCTTTTGATTTGCAAAGAGACAAGAAAAATATAAACAGTGATAGGTCAAAAGGTGGTAGTGTTGAAAACCCATCTAATTTCATCTACTGAAACACCATGGAGAGGAGAGAATGTTGATCATTTTCAACATTTTTATCCTTATTACATTCTGGGGGAAAGAAAAGATTCTGACAATGTTATAGAAGTAAATCAAATTCATTTGTGATTTCAGGTCCCTAATATCAGCAGTGAGTTGGCCTAGATGGAGGAATTCATTGGGTGCATGAGAATCTAGACCAGTATCTGGGAAAACAGGCTTATTGATGTCTGGCCCCATTGACTGTCATTATCTATGCTTGAGTAAGCATTAGCTCACGGCTTTGATATTCAGGCTGCATTGAGCACTCAAAGAGGGCCAGATACTCATTAGGATATAACTGCTTTTACTGGTGTCATTTTGCTTTCACTTCACAATTTTTTTTTTTGCCCTGTTTCATGATAGCATTTGGAAGTCGTAACCCAGAGCTTGAAATTTCCTATTCACTCAATGAAGACAAGCTTTCAAAGTGAAATTAATGCTGTCATTTGGTAGCTGATATCTTGAATAAAGTTTTTCAAGGAGGAAGGATGTTAGAGGAAAAACCTTTGGTATCTTATAGACAAAGTTTCCCACCCTGGGTCTGCCTTTTGCTGGTTTGTGTATCCTTGGACTCATTACTTTTAACCTTTTTGAATCATGGTTTCCTTCAGGAAACTAGGGACAGCGTTCTATAGCTCATACAGTGGCTATGTGAATTAAACATGGGTGTTCATATGTTCAGTTTGTCCAGGACCATCCAGGTTTATACCTATTGTGTTGATGTAATTATTTGTAGCCTTCTCTTTTATTCTGAATGTGTCGTGAGTTAGATGATGAATTGTAGAGTCACACTAATTAAATAAGATTACATGAAACATGCTGATATATGTAATGTAACATATCTCATTGGTATTCAGTAAATGAGAACTATTATTTGAAATATCTTATCTTGGAGCCAGTTGTATATCCCTACTAAACTAGACTTAGTTTTCTTCCCTGGAAAGCAAATGTCCAAACACTCATGGCTGTGCATATCTGTGCTAATGGGTTTGATAAACCTGTGCAACCTCTTTGCCTGAGCCTTCTCTTAGATCAGTAGCAGCAAGAGCCTAGAGCAAAATGGACTAGTTACTTCTGGAGAATTGGGTGTTGCTGTCACTTAGGGAGAATTGTCCCATTGGTATAGTATTTGAAGATTTTAGAGGAAAATTTATGTTACAGCAAAAATGTATATTACATTGGTTGAGTCTCTATTTAATGCCAGGTGCTCTACATTTCTGAACTCAAGGTGGGCATTCTTATCTCCATCTCACAAATGAAGACCCTGAGATTCAGCAAAGGAACAATTTTTAACATCATACATCTGAAAAGAAGAAAAACCAGGAGTAAACGTGGCATTTTTTCTGTCTCCTAGGCACATGCCCTTTCCACAACAATACTCAAATGCCATTAATGATGAACAGTGCTAACACCACATAAAATGAGTAATACTGATGAGTTTAATATCATTCCTGGCTACCTTTCTTTGACAAGTGGAGTAAAGCACTTTGTGTTAAGGAAGGAAGATATTTCTAAAGCTAACCTGGACTTCTTTGATCTCAGTGTTTCTCCTCTATATGTCCATCATAAACACAGCTTTTCATAGATCATTGAGCATCCTGGGTATTTATTGCTGCTATCCTGTAGCTTCTGCCAAACATCCCCAAATTAGGATTATTATAAAGCAGAAGGTCTGATTTGGGCCCGATGTGGGAGACATTAATAGATAAAATGGGGAGAAGAGGAGGAAGAGGAAAAAAAGGCAGGAATGACCATCAGATTAGGACACTCTCCTCTTAAACAAATGGGGACTTTTTTGAAGAAACCCATTTCTTCCCCATTTCCCAACCATTTTAGGCTAATTCTGACCTGCATTAGGTAGATAAAGATAAATGTGAATTTTAAATTATATTTAATCTTCATTAAAGTAATTATCTCTGTTAATGAAAAATTTGCTGGGTTGTGGTTGTGCAATAGAGTATGAAATCCTAAGTGAATAAAATCAATTTCATTTTCAGGCTAGCTTTTCTGTCCATTAATAAACAAGACACAGAAAATATATTTGCTCAGAGTCATGCAGCCTGCTCATAGCTCACAAAAAACCAATACCACTTACAAAAGCAGGACAGTTGACTCTCCATTTCTCACTCTTCATTTTTCAATCTAAAGGAGAGGTTTCATCCTGAGGCAGTTCCTTGAGTTTCCACACTGGCGTTGCTTTCCTGGGCCCATCTATGAGACAACTCTGGGTGATATCTCACACCCAAGCAGGTGCTGTAATGGAATGGTGTTTGTGTGGTGCAGTGTATTTCATGGAAGTGCTTTGGTTTACTTATCACATATGTATGAATTAGACCCTGGCATGCTTATGTTTCCTAATGTATGAAAATTGCTTATTTATTTCCCTACTGTTACAATGGAAAGAAACAGACTGCTTCTAAATAACAGTGTGCTATAGTGTGAAGCAATTAAGTGAGTTATGCATGCCCTTCATGAGGAGGATAATGGGAAATTGGTGCCAGCTAGTTCTCACTGTTGCTGGTGAAAAAGAAAAGGACATGTCACAGAGGAACAGAGACTTGTCCATATTTCAGTGCAAACATGAGGGTCTATTATTGTAGCTAAACCCTAAGATTGATTTAGTTATTCTGTTTAACTTTATTTTTTTTGAGACAAGATCTCACTCTTACCCAGGCTGGTGTGAACTGGTGTGATCATGGCTCACTATAGCCTCAGCCTTCTAGTCTCAAGTGATTCTCCCACCTCAGCCTCCCGAGTAGCGGGTATTACTGGTGCATGCCACCATGCTCAGCTAGTTTTTGTATTTTTTATTGAAACATGGTCTTGTCACGTTGCTCAGACTGGTCTTGAACTCGTGAGCTCAAGCCATTGGCCTACCTTGTCCTCACAAAATGCTGGGATTACGGGTCTGAGCAACTGCACCTGGCCTAAACCTTAAGATTGAGCTTCCATGACTTGCTTAGTTAAAACTTCTGAAAAAAATACAAAAGAACTGACAAGAGCACCATCCTCAGAAGGTAAGAGTTAAAGATGTCAATGACAAACTTTACCTTTATATCTCTTTCTTTTACACCCTCCAAACTTAACAATAATGACACAAACTACCCCAAACCAGAACGTGCATATGATAGCAGCCCTGCTAGTTGTGGGTGGTGTTATAGTGCAGTGAGAGGAGGAGCTCTACATTTCCTTCCATGGAGTATGAATTTCTATGTATTGAGTTAATGACATATATGTTACTTATTATTCATGAAATTACATAGTGCTTTTATGTGCTACATTTTGTTCCAAGTGCTCAATTATTTAATAACAACCCTATGGAAGTAGTTTCCCTACTATTCTTATTTTACATATGCGAAAACTAAGCCACAGAGAGATTAAATAACTTGGTCAAAGTTACACAGCTGGTAAGTGGTAGGGCTGGGATTTGAACCTGGACAGCCTGGCTCTGAAGTCAATGCACTTAAATAACTGTCATGCCTCCTTGATTCTCTCGTTTAGGTGTGACCAGGGTCAGATTACTGAATCACTCAGAACTTTGTAAATGAGAAAGGTAACATTTACTGAGGTTCTGCTTAGGTACTCTATTAGACTCTATGTAGATATCATCTCACTCACCTTTTGTAATTACCTATAAGGTAGGCAAATTTTCTTCAGTTCATGCACAAGGAAACTTGCTCAGAGAAATTTTGTAGGTCACAAGGCACGTAAGAGATGAAGCAGTTCGAGGCTTAGGTTTGCCTGTCCTAAAGCTCACATTTCTTCTACTATGTGGTGTTCTAGGGCTCTTAGGGGGACACTTAATAAATGTGAAAGTGCGCTTCCTGGTACATTATGCACTCAATAAAAGTAAACTCTGTAAGTGCTTGGCAAATTGCATGGAAATGTTTATCATTATTGTCAGTGCCTTGGTCTGATGGTAGCAGAGGAAAGTGTTCTTAATGGAAGGGTGTGCTTTCCAGGATACTGATCAATCAATAGTCAATGGTGATGTTTACTGCACTTATTGCTAGGAGATTTTCGCTTAGAGAGTTATAAAATAGAAAGGACTGATATAAATTGCTTAATTACAAAATGATAGGCCACATTCCTCCTAAATTCTCTGCTAAAACTCGGTTTCAGTGGCTATCAAGGAGCTGAATAGGCAAACTGCTTCTTGAAATTTTTGTTTTAGAGTAAGAAAATAACATACTCTACAAAGGATACTACTGTAATAAACACCATGTCCTCAACCTCAGGATGAGTACATTATAGGTGGTAATGGCTTCAGATTATTCTTTAAAGCAATAAGTTGCTACAATTAGATCAGCATCTCCTATATTCCTCTTAACAATCATGATCCTTTTTCCTTCTTCTCCCCCTCCATCCAGTCATCATCATGAATTTTGTGAATATCTAATTTATGTATTTTACTTTTAAACTAATATACATGTAATCACAATGATGACATTGTTTTAAATGTAAATATTTATATTAAAAAAGTTATTTAACTGCTCTTTTCATAATGAATCTCATGTGATATTTAACGATGTCAATAGAGATATCTCTAGTTCATTAATTTTTAGATGGTATTTCATCTTCTAAATACACACAAATTTATTAATACCCCTGTTTTTTTGGACACTTAAATTATTTAGAATTATTGTCATGCTAAATTGAACACTGAACTTTCAGCTTATATTGTTAGAATTATGTAAGTACTGCCCACAGCTGATGTCATAGGTTTCCATATCATTTTCTCTTGGTAATATCATTCCTCAATTCCTTAACCCTCTTCCTTTGATCTGTACTGGACCTGCTGCTTTGCTGTCCTCCCGGATTTTTTTTTCATTATCATCCTATCATTCCCTTCTTTCTGGTTGGTCTGCTTCTGGACCCCATTAAAGAAGATGTTATTCCTGATACTTGGTAAAGATGGTAAGAAAGACTTTGTGTAATAAGGACTACTACAATGGGGTTTTGTAGTAGGGAGGTGAAATTGGGCTCAAAAGGGAAAGTTGGGAATTTGTAGACAAGGAACAAGATAGTGTCAGTGGATAGAAAATTGCTGAGAGGAAATTACATCAGGGGCAAAGGGGATTCTGGATAAAATGACCTAACAAGATTCTTGCTGAATGTAGGCCAGGGTGATAGAACATAATCTGGAAAAGGTGGAGAACTAGGAACCACAGAAGACCTCAAATCACCAAAATAATTCAAAGAAAAAAGAAAAAAGCTGGAGGCATCATACTACTTGATTTAAAAATGTACTACAAAGTTATTCTAACCCAAACAGCGTGATGCTGGCATAAAAATAGACACGTAGACCAATAGAACAAAATGGAAAATCCAGAAATAAATCCATATATTTAGAGCCAACTCATTTTTGACAAAAGTGCCAAGAATTTTTAGTGGGGAGAGGACAGTTTCTTCAATGAATGCTGTTGGAATATGAATATTTATAAGCAGAAAAATGAAATTAGACTTCTCTGTTGCCATATATGAAAATCAAATAAAATAGATTAAAGCACTTAAATATACAACTTGAAACTATGACACTACCAGAAGAAAATATTGGGAAAATGCTTTAGGACATTGGTCTGGGCTAAGATTTTTGGTTAAGACCTCAAAAGCACAGGCAATAAAAGAAAAAATTAGACAAATTGGATTACATCAAGAATACAGCTTCTGCATAGAAAAAGGAAAGACTCAATGGAGTGAAGAGAAAATCTGTGAAATGGTAGAAAATGTTTGCAAACCTTCAGAAGCAATTAATACTCAGAATATATAAGAAACTCAAATGACTTAATAGTAAAAAAAAAAAAATCCCCAAATAATCTGATTTTAAAATGGGCAAATGATCTGAATAGGCGTTTCTCAAAAGAAGACATGCAGATGACCAACAGGCATATGAAAAAATGTTCAACATTACTAACCATCAGGGCAATGCAAGTCAAAATCACAATAAGCTATCATTTCATCACAGTTAAAATGACTTTTATCCAAAGGATGGAAAATAACAAATGCTGGCAAGGATTTGGAGAAAAGGGAATGCTAGTATATTGCTGAGGGGAATAAAAATTAGTACAGTCACTATGGGAAATAGTATGGCAGTTACTCAAAAAACTACAAAGAGAACTACTGTGTGATCCAGCAATCCCACTGCTGGGTCTATACCCAAAAGAAAGAAAATCAGTAGATCAAAGAGATATCTGCATACTTATATTTATTGCAGCAGTATTTATGACAGCCAAGATGTGAAATCAACCAAGTGTCCATCAATTGATGAATGGATAAAGGAAATGTGGTATATATGCACAATGGAATACTATTCAGCCATAATAAATAATAAAATCCACTATTTTTAGCAACAGATGGAACTGGAGGTCTTTAAGTGAAATAAGCCAAACACAAAAATACAATTATCCCATTTTCTTACTCATATGTGGGAAGGAAAAAAGTTGATCATAGAGGTAAACATAGTATTGTGGTTACCAGGGGCTGGGAAGGGTGAGGGATAATAGAGGTTGTTGAATAGATAAAAAACACAATTTGATAGAAGGAATAAGTTCTAGTGTTTAATATCACAGTAGGGTAACTACAGTTAACCCAAGTTATTATATATTTAAAATAGGGGAGGATCTGAAATGTTCTCAACACTGAAAAATGATAAATGTGTTAGGTGATGGAGATACTAATGACCTTGATTTGATCATTACACATTTTATGAATTTATCAAAATATCACATGGAACCCATAAATATGTACAATTATTATGTACAATAAAAATTATATAAATTTATGATATAAATTTATTATAAATTTATGGTGTGTAACTTATTTTGTAATATGTACACATTGTATACATATATATGCGAATATATATGTTAATTAGCTTGATTTAGCCAATCAAGCTAATTAACATATATATTATCTCAAACACATCATCCATTTGTGGAGAGAACACTTAAAATATACTCTTTCAGCAATTTTCAGGTATATAATACATCATTGTTACCTGTAGCCTCCATGATGCATAATAGACTTCTTAGCCAACTTTTCCCCAGTCTCCTTCCACCTCATCCCTGGTAACCATCATTCTATTCTCTGTTTGTGTGAGTTATACTTTTTTATGTTTCTTATATGGGATCATGCAGTAATGTTCTCTAGTTTTATCCATGTTGTTGCAAATGATAGGATTTCCTTGTTTTTAGAAGCTGAATAGTATTCCATTGTGTATATATACTGCATTTACTTTATCCATTCATCCACTGAAGGACACAGGTTGATTCCATATCTTGGTTATTGTGGATAATGCTGCAATAAATATAGGAATGCAGATATCTTTTTGACATACTGATTTCATTTCCTTTGGACATATACTCAGCAGCTGGACTACTGGATCATATAGGAGGCCTATTTTTAATATTTTGAGAAACCTCCATACTATTGTCCATAATGTCTGTACCCATTTACATTTCCATCAACAGCTTACAAGAGTTCCGTTTCCTCCATATTCTCACCAACACTTGTTATCTTTTGTCGTTTTGACAATAGCCATTCTAACAGGTGTGAAATGATATCTCATTTTGGTTTTAATTTGCATTTTCCTGTTGATGAGTGATGTTGAGAATTTTTTCCTACACCTGTTGGTCATTGTGTGTCTTAGCTTGAGAAATGTCTATTGAGGTTCTTCACCCATTTTTAAATTGGGTTATTTATTTTCTTACTAATGAATAGTTTGAGTTCCTCACGTGTTTTTGATTTTAGCCATTATTGCAAGAATAATATACAAATATTTTCTTCCATTCCATAGGTTGTCTCCTCATTTTGTTGATAGTGCCTTTTGCTGTGCAGAATACCTTCTAAGCTTTTTTTCTTGGTAATTGATTTGAATGCTAAATTGATTTATTGTATATATATATATATATATATATATATTTAAATAAAAACATTTAGAATTATAAATTTTCTCCAAGAATTGCTTGGGTGGCATTTTGGTATATTGATATGTGGGGCTGTCCTTTTTAAACTAATTTCAAAATATTTAAAAATTTTCTTGTAATGATCACCTTTAACTCCTAATTTATTCAGAAGATATTTTTAAGATGGTTCCACAGTGTAATGGTAGGCACTCTAGACTCTGAATCCAGAATATATTTTTAAATATCTAAAACTTTATTTCAACTTTTCTAAAAGTGTGTTTTTATTATTATTCTTATTAAGTAGCATTTAGAGTTAAAATATTAAAGTATTTTAGTTGAAATTATATGATCTATTTTTAGAAGTGGTCTATAAATACATTTGTTAGATTAACTTAATAATTGAGCTATTAGATCTGGTAGATATATTTAAAAATATTCCATTACATTTGTGGATTTAATGATTTCTTCTAGTAATTCTTTCAGTTTATGCTTTACATATGTTAAAACTATATTAATATTCTTAATTAGATGTTTATCAGTTTATAGTTATATTTACTTTGTGGCTTTTTTTCTTTTATCTTTATGCCATGTTACTCTTAATCTCTGTTAATGCATTTTGCCTTTAATTTTATTTACCTAACAATAATATTGCTTTGCCAGTTTATATTTATATTTATTTATTTGCCTATTTATTCATTTAATTATTCAGTAGCAGGTTTAGTGAGGTAAAATACACATAAAATAAGCTGTATAAATTTGACCTATAGACCTCAATCAAAAGAATAAATATATTCATCATCCCCACAAATTTCCTTGTGCCTCTCTTTTCTCATCCTTTCTGCCCGCTCCTCTGGCAACGACTGCTCTTATTACCATAGATGAACTTTTTCAGAATTTGTAGAAGTTTAAAGTTTTATATAAAATAATTTTAAAAACAATTTTATGTAAATATTATCATACATAAGTACTCAATTTTGAGTGCTTTTATTCACATAGTATAATTATTTTGAAATTCTTATTTGTAGCATGTGTATTGATCTTGCTTTTTCTATTTAATCTGATAATCTCTGTCTGAAATGGGGTGTTTAGATTATTTACATTTAATGTAAATATTGAAAATTGTTGCATTTAAACTTACTGTGTAGATATTTGCTTTCTCTTTGCCTTACCTAGTCTCTTTACTTTTTCTCCTTCACTGGCTTCTTTGGATTAATTGGACATCAATTATTCTTTCATTTGATCTCTTTTTTTGGCTTATTAGTTATCAATTCTTTATCTATTATTATAGTTGTTGCTTTAGGGTTTATATTATACGTCTTAAATATTTCACAGTCTACTTTGAACTGATATTATACCATTTCATGTGTAGAATAATTATTTAGATACATTTCCTTTTAAGTTATTAAAATATCCATATTAATAGTAGAATTTCTAATGGTCTAATTTTTATTTTTTCTGTTCTTAATGTCTGCTTTTTTCAGTTTATAATTTCTTTGTTCTGTATTCTTTTCTCTTTAATTTGAAACCCTAAATATAATTTATGTTAAAGTTATTCTGAGATTTCTTCATTACTTCTATCTTATTGTGGCTGAATTTATCTCCCTTATTTTTAAGTTTGTGGCTGTCTTTCTACATGCTCTGAGTCGGTTTTCCCACCCTTTCTGCTCTAATTCTATACCCTTCATTTATTTAGCAGGTGAGTATTTGCATCCACCTGGTTTACCAGGTGTCATTTTGATAGCTCCCACTTTCTTTTGATTTTGGTCTTAAGGAAGATATAGCCTTGGACCAGAAAGCAGTTTGGCTCACCTACTGTTTGCTGCTGCTGCTGCTTCCTCTTCTCCTCCTCCTCCTCCTCCTCTCTCTCTCTCTGTCTCTCTCTCCTCTTTCTCTCTCTCTCTCTCTGTGTGTGTGTGTGTGTGTGTGTGTGTGTGTGTGTGTGTGTGTGTGTGTTATTTTTAGTACAGTGGTTTTCAACTACCTTTAGACCTGAAAGCATCTGCAACTTTTCTCAGCCTGTTCTCCAACAGAAAACCCTGCTTTAGTGATGAATTCAGTCAGCGATTTTCTCTCTCTTCCTTGTAATGAAAAAATGTCCTGTTGTTCCCTGTTCCTCTGCAGGAGTTGAGTATATGGTTATTTTTGTCTGCTTATAGACCTGGGGTCCAACAGGCCCTTGGCTTCAACCCTGACCATCATTATGAGTTTCTATTCCATTTCTGGTGCAATGGACTATATATCTTGTTTTGGGTCCTAAGTATGTCTTTAATTTTAAATATTTTATTTTTCAGTTTTATTTTGGTGCAGTACAAGAAGCTCAAAATACAAATTCATAGAGCCATATTTATTTGGAATCTTCTCTTTATCCCCAAGACATTGATGACAAATTGTTTTATTCTCATTACCACAGCAGAAAAAGTACTGAGAGAAAATTCCACTAAAAAGTGGCTGTAACTCTCTCTACTTTGTTCCTAAAGTCTCTTGCTTGTGATGCAGATATGCTTAGTCCTGTCCTCAACTCCATTAGATTTACCTTTTTGTATAAGAATTAGAGAAGCAGAAAATCAGTTATTGGTCTGGAATGGTCTGGAATGACCAACACTGTAGGATCATTGGTAGTTGTTTTTTTTTTTTTTTTTTTTTTTTTTTTAACAGTTACATTTTAAATTAAAAAAAAAATGAACAGGAAAAAAGGAATTACAGAGACCTCCCATTCTCTGTATCAGATAAAGTTGTTCAGTGGAGTTAGAAACAAATCCAGTCTTTCCTGGGTGTTCTGATCTTCTCTCTGGAATTAGCACTTTACATCTTATGACTCCTGTTGTCAATCTCTGCTTTCCTGTACCAGTAGGGAATCTCACAATTATGTAACATTTTCTTTTTAGCCTAATGGAAGCAGTTTATTGTCTACTTTCATCACGTGCAGTATTGCAATGGGGTTCTGTTTTTCTCAGATAATCTGGAGATGGAGGGAAAGAAACACCTCATTTTTATTATTACCTTTCTTAACAAACTCTTACATTCTCACTAAAGCTCCACAAACATGACAACGCATGCATCAGGCCACCTGCTTCTGTTTGTGTGACATAAGTAAATTCCTCTCAGTAGTAACATTACAGTTACTACAAAGCATCTGAAATTATGAGGGATTCTTCATCTGGTTTCTTTTGGAAATTGATTTGCTTGCATTGGTAGAATTTATGCCTTGATATTTGAATTTCTAATAATTTAAGGAAAAAGCTAAGATGAAAGGGAACAAAAAATCTTCATTGAAACACAGAACTGTTTAGCAATGATTAATAAGTGATTTTCTATGATCATCTAGCTATTGAGCTGTTCTCTTTTTTTTGATAATTTCTAAGAACCTGGATTCTGGAACTAGACTAAGTTCAAATGGTTCTTCCATTTATTAGCTATGGGGCCTCAAACAATTTACTTAACCCCTCTGTACCTTGCTTTTCTCATCCATTAAATGGGGCTTGAGATTGTAACTACTTCAAATAGATATTGTATGTATTTAATAAATACATACATGCAAAACACTTTTAACTGTGCCAAGAGCATAGTTAATGCTTAGTAAATAATGCTAAATTATTTTTTATTGTCTACTATGTGCAAGGCTTTATTCTAGGCAATAAGGATACATTGGTGATCATGACAGAACAGCTCTCTTCTATCAAAGAGATTTAGTGGGGAAAAACATAGTAAATAAATAAAACAAAATATTAAGATAATTCTAAGTATTAATAAGTACCATAAAGAAAATTAAAAAGTTTATAATTTTCAACACTGGAATTGAAATTGCTAACCAAACACTTATTTTATGGTTGAGCAAAATAGGTAAGCCCAGTGATAGATAGTATCACAAATTCTCAGAATTGTACATAATTTGACCTGGAACCATATCAAAGATATGAAGAATGGGTCTAGAGCATCAACCTAATTCTGTGTGTGCCAGACACTTGTATTGGAGGATTATGTCTTCATCTTTAGTCAATTCTCTTCTATTGTCATGGGTCACTCTCCCTGCAAGGATTTCTCTTTCCGCTGCTTACTTTATTATTCTAAATTTAACAATTTACATGTAAATGGGATCACTTGCTTCCAAATTCGCCATTCCAATGGGTTGCAGTCTAGATGAGGGCTGAATCAATTATCATTTTGTTTATCTTGTGCTTTATCTTGTATTATACTTGATTCCAATGCGTATATGTCATAACTGATTAGTCCACATACAGGAGTAGCAGAAATTGAATTACTGTAGAAAGCCATTAAGGATATAAAAATCTGTAGCAAATAAATGATGGGACAATTTATTTTGCCTATTGTTCATTAGGTTGGACTCATTAGGTTTCATTAGGTAGAATCAGAAGGCCAAAAATGATACTACTTCTGAATCTACAGTTTATTGCCAGAAGAGGACACACTATAAGATTATAATATATTAGAACGTTGGTAAGCCGTAGGGATATTCATTGCAGCCAGAGGCTACCTCACAGCAGAGTCTGGGGAAGCCAGTAGTAGCTTCCTGTCATCCTCTCATAGCAGGGCTATATCAGACACTCTTTCCCTTTCAGACTACAAACAACTAATGTGTGCATGGAACACCACAGGACCAGAAAGCCCAAGACTGAGTTTCAGGCAGGGCTCTTGTTCTCCATGGGCACATAGGCACTTCACTGCTATGTGACCAGAGCCAATGTAGGAGTCCTCTGGGGGTCTCGTTGAAACTGGGTGCACACCATCAATCTTGCTGATAGGCTAGTATAAATTAGCCCCAAACAACACTATTAAAAACTGTATTTCATGCCTTGACCGGATTTCAGTATCCTGCAGGTAAATCTCTGATTTCAGAAAAACAGCTCAGGCCAATTCCAGACCTCCTGGGATTAACCCTCTTAGCACGCCTATTTTAATGATGAATTAAATCTAATCCCTTTAAGGTTTCCATAGTTTCCTCTATATTTGGTATAGAAAAAATTACTACAGATTTCTGGGTAAGCGTATTGTATAGAATATTAATGTAGCATTGCTCTGATGAATGTGGATAGTAGAAATGCAGAGTGGTGGGTTTCAACTGATCTCTAATAAACTTCTCAGAGTATTAAGAGATTTGGGAAGACTTAAAACCTAAAGCACTGATCTCTAGGTAACATTAAGGATTCATTAGAGGAAGTCACACCACAGAAGTTAATTTTATCTTCTGATATCTACGTAACACAAAAATGTTCTGTATTTTTAATTTCAAAGCATTCGACAAAAGCTTTTGTGGTATTTTTGTGGACAAGAGGAAGGAATATGGTCCAGACAAATGGGACTTATATCTAGTAATACAACCTGAACCTACATTGTTCTTGCTAATGAATTGGTGCTAACTTGGGGGGACATCTCAAAGAGGCATCCCATTTAATGATTATATCTAACAAGATACAAATCTGGAAGACACAGCTAACACATTCCAACAATGCAAAGAGATGGTGATGAGCTATATAGCTGGGCCAAAATGATTAAAATTGAATGTAAGTGATGTCCACCTCTCATTTTGCAATAGCTAATATTCATCTAATACTTACGAGGTGCTAAATACTGTCAGGCCTTTTCAAGTTTCAGCTCACCATGTCCTCACCACCTGATGAGGTCAGTATTTTTACTGCCTCTAGCACTTAGATGTACTCACGAAGTTCAGGGAGTTTAAATAACTTGCTCAAGATTTCAAAGCTTTTTAGTGGTGAAAGCAGGTTTCACAGGCAATTTGACTCTAAATCTCATGTCTCAGTTAGATTCCGGGTAAGGATTGGGGAAACTTAACTAATAATCTTAGTAAAATATTTTAAATAGCCAGCATGCTCACTGTAAGCTCTATGAAATAGCTTCTGCAGCTACTGGAAAACAGATTGCAGTAGTTTCCATCTCTTTTTTTTTTTCTCCATTCCATTGACATTTTTTAAAGAGTAGGGAATAAAATCTGGTTCTAATAATGGTATTCCTTTGCTGAAAATCTTTCGATAGCTCCCTTTTACCTAAATTCTTTTGCTGAACTTGCATTCACAGCTTCACCTCACACTACCCTTCTGACACTACGCACTAGTCACTTTAGGCCGCTTTGCACAAACTCATTCTGAATGTCCTAATTCCTCTGCAAATTAAATTTTTGACACCTTTCCCAGGTGAAATGCTGCCTCTTCCAGGAGTAGCTAAAAGGCTGAAAGAACTTTCTAACAAGAGTAAAAATTATTATCATGATTATTTTGTATTAATTATTCATGTGCCAAAGGATACCACACACTGGTTTTTTTAGTTCAATCACCTACTGAGTCTCATTCCTGCTATCTCTTGAGAGAAATTGGACTCTCATATGCTGACCTTTTGTGCAAGACTAGATAAAGCATGAGCACAATCTGTCTGAAGCTCTTACAAGAAAGCCACCTGTGAACAGCTGTTTGTGCTGTAATAAAGCTTCCCTGGAGTACTCTGGCTCTCGGATGCGGCTACATAGTCCTGTGTGATTTTGTCAGAGATTCAGAAGTGGGATGGATTGGACTTAGAGTCCAGTCAAAGTTGTCAATAACTTGTGATATGGTTTGGCTCTGTGTCCCCACCCAAATCTCACCTTGAATTGGAATAATCCTCACATGTCATAGGAGGGACCCAGTGGGAGGTAATTGAATCATAGGGGTGGGTTTTTTTCTTTGCTGTTCTCATGATAGTGAATAAGTCTCATGATATCTGATGGCTTTATAAAAGGGAGTTCCCCTGCACAAGCTCTCTTGTCTGCTGTCATGTAAGATGTTCTTTTGCTTACCCTTCATCTTCTGCCATGATTGTGAGGCCTCCCCAGCCATGTGGAACTGTGAGTTCCTTAAACCTCTTCTCTTTATAAATTACCCAGCCTTGGGTATATCTTTATTAGCAGCATGAGAAAAAACTAATACAACCTATTCCCGAACACTGTCTACAGCATTTCTCCCAAGAAATTTTTTAATCTTCCCCGATGCCCCGTTCATGTATGTACTTTTGTCCTCTGTTTCTCATTTGCATCAAAACATGTGGTGCTTATCAATGAAGGAATATTTGACACTATAAAAAATTATAGAAAACATTTTCCCTATCTCAATTCCAAGGATAGAAGTAATTCTTTATTTTTAATTTTTTTTTTTAACTACAGCATTCATCAGGGATCTTCTTACATTTGACCAGACATTAAGACACACCACACTCCAGTTTGCTACACTTGACATCAGTCTACTCAGAGGACACAGGACAAGAACCAGAGCTGGTCCACAGGGCAGCTGCAGATATTTCACTCCACAGCAGTCCTTGCAGCAGTCTACACAGCAGAAGGCACAAATGCCTGTGGTCAACTCACTTATGAAAAAGTGAAATCCACATTGGACAGGTGCGGGGGCTGCCCTGGCTTGAAAGCCTCATGCCTGGCAGGAGCCAGTATCTGTTGTGACAATTCCATAGACAGAGCTTTCAGAGTCCCTACTCAGGGCAGGCCAGTTATGAGTCAGCACATTTAGAGAAACCCAAAGTTTGGCCTCACATCAAGGATATATAGCTCTCCCAGGTTGGATACAATCTATCTATCAAGGGTCCCTTCTTTTTATTATAATCGATGTTGCTTAATAACATAGTTGACACCTACCATCTTTATTTCTTTCCAAGGTAACAGCTAGGATGTGAACCAAAGGTCATACTCTCACATAGAAACAAAAAGCATTTCGTTAACCCTTTTGCCCAAATATAAATATATTGTAAATGTTATAATTACTTTTATTTTTTTGGATTGGTTGCAGGAATGTTGAAACATGAATAGCAAACAAGGGGTGAGGGAATTCTAATCACGGAGCATTGATTTGCTCAGACAATAGTTGGATTATCTTGATTATCACTTACAGCTTTTTGGGGTGGTGTAAAGCAGTAGCATCACAGTTTTAAGAAACTTTAAAAAAGATGAATACTATATTTCCTCTAATTATAATAGATTTGTTGAGCAATGACTATCAGTCAAATACTTTAATTATGCTAGCTCAAGGGCTCTTTAACATGATATGAACTGCCTTTATTTTGTTAATGAGAAATTAGGACTTGGAAGATTAAAACATTTGGCTGATTCCACGAAGACAAATCCATACATGCTATCAATCAACTGATTTAAGATATTGCCTCTAGAACTTACTAATGAGTATTCACAGTTTTCAAAACTATGTATATTTTGTCATGTTCACTTAAGATAATGTCATAAACATTTCCAATAATTTTACCTAGTATTAATGGTCATCATATATAAATACCAGCATATTGTTCAAATATACTGAAATATAATAATTTACTTAACAATACCTTCTTCTCACAGATATATTTTAGTTTTATTATTTCATCTCTGTAATTAATGTTGCCAGGGGCATCTTATTACATGTAATTTTTTTGGAGGGGTTCTCCGGTTACTTATCTCATGATTTCTTCTGCTGTAAGGAGGAGAGAGTGATCAGTTTTTCCCCAGATCTGATACATACAAATTATATTCTGCTAATTTCACCATGGTTTGAAATTATTTACATTTTTATTCCATATAGAGTTATTTTGATTTTTAGAGAAGGATGTGGATTCAATTTGTTTTTTTTTTTCTAGTTGCTAACCAGTGTTCTTATTCCTTATTTAAAATGATTCTCTAATACTGTTTGTAAGAGTATAGTTGTAATAGAGGAAGTTCCTAAATATTTTGAATCAATTTCTGATCTTTCTCTTCTAATTCACTGAAAGATATATCCATTTGGGAAGTAGTATCACGGAGTTTTAATTATTGTTTCCGTGTAATACATAATTCACTTTCCCGTTATACACTGTTGACGTTTTGTGGCTATTGCTTGATATTTTCATTTGTTTATTTTTCAGAATAAATTTCAGAATCATTTGGCTAAGTTCCACAATGTGAGAAAATCCCAATGAAATTTTAATTCGATTCACCTAACTCTATAAATTAACTAGACTAGACAGTTTTGCAACATTTTGTCACCACTTTCTGAAATACAGTATACTTATCTACGTTTCCCTTTTTCTCTCTCTATAAACATATAAACATATATATGTCTTAATTTTATTCTGTCTTTTTTTAAAGCTAGGTTGGTTATATATATACATATGAACATATATGCATATTCTTTAATTATATCATTTTTCACTATACCAAATGAAACATTTCTTTTTTCCATTGTGTTTTAAAAATTGTATAAAATACAATTTTTGGCATAATAATATTACATGCCTACATTTAAATGTCTTATGTTTCAAAAATTTTAGCAGTTTAAAATAATTTTTAGGTATACAATATTGATTTCAAAAATAATTACTTTGTAACTTTTCAATACTTAAACAATTACTGAATTTCCCAGAACTTTCCAAATAACACCATATAATAACAATATCCTTAATTTGTTCTTGATTTAAACGGATTCACTTTAAAAGTAAATGGAGAGATATGTATGTTTTGTTCAGTAAAAAAGTAATTTGTAAAATTAAAGTAAATAATATTTTATCATTAAATTATTTTTGGGCACAAGATAGTCTGCAACAAATACAAATGAATTATTCTATTTTTCTCTCTATTTATTAAAATAATAAAGATTACCAAAGATATTTTGTGTTTATTGAAATGATGATGTGATTCCTATTATTTAGCCCATTTATATTGTATATTACAGTAGATTTCCTAATGTTGATCTATGCTCTTTAATACTCCGAATTAACATTTCTGATATAATACTACTTGATCAATGTATGAAAACAATGTTTTAAGGAGCTTCTTAACAAGTGAGAGTTAACTCACAAGTTGGCCATTAGGGTGGTGAAAGATGTGGAGAATGGCATAATATGAGAACTACAGTCTTTAGCCTGGAGAAGAGAAAACTTAAATTATCTGCTTTAGAAAGAAAATCATGGTAATTTTTAACTTTAAAGGACTTTTATCACAGAAGATTATTTTAATTTAAAAATTTTCCCGAGGGAAGAACTAGTTAAAATGGGGTTAGAGAAATACAGATTGAAAACATTTTCTATTAACTTCAGAGTTTTAAAATTTAAATATTCCAGTCCAAATGATTGAACCTCGTCATCTATACAAATGTTGAAGCAGAGGGTGGATGATCTTTGATCTGTAGAAAATCTTTGGCATAGGTTGAATGGTTGGTCTGGATGACCTTTTAGGTAGTTTCTAATTGCAAAATTATGAATCTGATTTTTTGCCTAAATAACACATTATGTGTTATTGTTTCTATTCTATAAATATTTTTTGAAAGCAATATGGTAGGCAGAATTCTAATATGGTCCCCCAAATTCCTGGCCCCTAGTATATTTGTTTTTAGATAAGAGAGTAGAAAAATCACTCCATCATAGGCCTCTTATAAGTAAGGGGGTGTAAAGTCCCTCAAAAGAGCAGAGATAATTAAAAAAAAAACCTCAGAAACTTAGATACCTGGAGACTGTAAATAATTTAAATTGAGAAAAAATGAGGATTAAATGTCTTAAAGTGAGTATTAGAGTTGGTAGAAAGGTACATTCTAGAAGGTAATTAAAACTAATGTAACCATTTTATTTATTTATGTCTTTATTTTTATTTTTATTTATTTTTATTTGTTATTGTACTTTAGGTTCTGGGGTATATGTAAAGATCATGCAGGATTGCTGCATAGGTACATACATGGCAATGTGGTTTGCTGCCTCTATCCCCCATCACATATATCTGGCATTTCTCCCCATGTTATGCCTCGTCAACCTCCCTATCCCCCACTATCCCACCCCTAGACCCCCAGCAGATTCTAGTGTGTGATGCTCCCCTACCTCTGTCCATGTGTTCTCATTGTTCAACACCTGCCTACCAGTGAGAACATGTGGTGTTTGATTTTCTGTTCTTGTGTCAGCTTGCTGAGAATGATGGTTTCCAGATTCATCCATGTCCCTACAAAGGACATGACCTCATCACTTTGTATGGCTGCATAGTATCCCATGGTGTATATATGCCACATTTTCCTTGTTCAGTCTATCATCGATGGGCAATTGGGTTGGTTCCAGGTTTTTGCTATTATAAACAGTGCCGCAATGAACATACGTGTTCATGGGTCTTTATAACAGAACAATCCTTTGGACATATACCCAGCAATGGGGTTTCTGGGTCAAATGGAATTTCTATTTCTAGTTCCTTGAGGAATTGCCACACTGTCTTCCATAAAGGTCGAACTAATTTACACTCCCACCAACACGGTAAAAGTGTTCCTATTACTCCACATCCTCTCCAGCATCTGTTGTCTCCAGATTTTTTAATGATCGCCATTCTAACTGGCATGATATGGTATCTCAATGTGGTTTTGATTTGCATTTCTCTAATGACCAGTGATGATGCACATTTTTTCATAT